>NW_006920886.1:402520-445198 GCF_000417875.1 Pseudozyma flocculosa PF-1
CGCACCGCCGCTTGCCAGGCCAAGGCGTCGCCCACACCGGCGGCGGCCGACAACGACGACGGGTTCACGACGGTGAGGCGGTCCGCCAACGCCTACCGCCCTCCGGGTGCTCGTCGCGCCTAGAATGCGTGCGTCGCGCCCTGCAGCCCCTCGTCGTTGTGACATCCCCCCCTGCTTCCCATCCATGGTCACGGCATCGTGGCCGCGCAAACAAAATTACCGCCTAGACAGTGCGGCGGCTGTTGTTGTTGTTGTTGTCTATCCCTGTTTCCCCCTCCCGTTTCCCTCGATTACTTACTCGCCACGTCGAACCGCCAAGCCCTCTGAGGCGGAGGCGGCAGCAGCGGTGGTAGTCATGCAAGCCATGTAAATGCCCCCTAGCTCGTGCCTGGTTGCTGTTCCTTGCGGCCTGGTGGTACAGGCAGGCCGGTACCGCCGGTGCCTGCGTCGATGCTGGCGTGGGCAAGCAAAGCTAAGTTAGCACGTTCGTTTGGGGCGACGTGCTCGGGAGGGCGCTGGCCCAGCCAGGCAGAGAGAGAAGGTTTTTGTGGCTGAAAGAGGTCCGAGCGGAATTTTGAGCTTGGCTTGGCCTGCTTAGCCTGCCTTGCCTGCCTGCATGTGTAGCCTGCTTGCTGGTCAGCCGTCGAGCTGCAGCCCCTCGGCGCCAGCTGGCTGGGCGGGTTGGCCCGCCACCGGCTGGCCTCGGTCAGGCGCTGGCAGGCGCTGGCTGGGCCCTCCGAATCCAACACGCCTCACCTCCTCCACCTTTGGCCTTTGCTCGCCACCTCGACCCTCTCTTCTTCCATCCTTTCCGACCACGTCGTCGTCGTCGTCACAGATTGCGTCAAGGAGCCAGCTCACAACCCCCCCTTTGGCGAATGGCAGCGCCACCATGACGACCGCGCTCCCACACCAGCACACGCTACGTCCTGGCCAGGATCCCGCATCACCGCACTGCGACCTCTACGTCCACCCGGCCTCGGCAGACAACCATGGCCTGCTCCAGCTCGCAAGCCTCCACCGCGCCGCAGAAGTAGCCCGCTTCCAATGGAGGCGGCAGCATCCTCACCTCGATCCCGCAAATCCACCACCACCACCTACCGCACAGTCCACTGACGCAGCCACCGCTACCAACGTCGAAACACCCAACCACACCGGCGCATCTCCTAGCCGCACCGGCACCGGCAGGTCGCTCGCCAGCGCACACCGAAGCGACAGGCGCGTCTACAACAACACCGTCATCGCCCTCAACGCCGCACAGTCGACCTTTTTCCGACAGCAGCAGCGACAGGCGCGTGGCACCGCAAGCGGAAGCGGAGGCGGAGGCGGAGGCGGAGGTGAAGGCGGCGATCCCTCCATCGACCTCGCCACCAGGATCCACGAGTTTGCCACCCTGCTCGACAGCGATTCCGGATCCGGCTCCGAATCCGAGACCGATCGAGCCGGCATCGCAGCCACTCCCGGCCGTCGTCCCGATCGAGGCACACCACGGTCAACCACCGGCGGCATCGACCGCGGAATGGGCACGACAGGTGACAGGCGCGGAATGGCCGAGTCCCGCTCCGCCTCTCCAGATGTGCAGCGCCTCTGGAGGGAGCTGAGAGAACGAGAGAGGCAGCTCCGAGAACAGCACCGGCAGCTGTGGGGCGAGCAGAGGCACACCCGCCAGCAGCCATTCTCCCCGCTCCAGGCTGATGCCGAGACCGAGTGGCAGTGCTGGGACCGGCTGGTCAAGGACCTCGCACCCTGCTCTGAGCTGCGCGAGCTCAGCGACCAAGACACCGCGAGCACCGCCTTCCGCCCCTATCACCTGCGCAACACCACTCTCTCCGGCCTCGCCATCTCGTTTCTCAGCCATCAGGCGCAGAACGAGACCCAATCCGGCCGCTCCATCTCGCTGCCGCACCCCATCTGGTCGAGGAGGTACAAGGGCCCGGCTGGCGTGTGGCTGCGCAACGAGCTGACGAGGCGCAGCCAGGCACCCCTCAGCGAGCGCCTTCCCGCATCCGGAGCCGGTGGTGGGGCCATATCGTTTCCCTCGCTCGACCCCGAGCAGCGTCCTGGCAATGCGGCAGCTGGCACTGCGTCGAGCAGCAACGTGTCCGTCTCCGCACCCGCTGCAGCTGTCCAGGCTGCCACCCCGCAGGACTGGTCGTCGTTCCTGCTACCCAGCAGCGCCACCCTCCAGTCCCTTTCCACCGCGAGCGCCATGCTGGCGGCAAGGGTCACCACGACCAACCCCACGACTGCCGACACGCCCGACGAAGACATGCAGGACGCCCAGGCGGCACTGACCCGTACCGCGCAGAGCGTCGAGGCGCACCTTCAGGTCTCGAGGATGGCGCAGGCCGTCCGCTCGCGAGGCTTGGAGCCTTCGGCCACCGCCGCGACCACGTACGGATCGCGCAATCGTACCGCAGCCTCTGCAGCGGGCTCGGCCACGCGATCCGGCCCCAGCCGTCCGCGATCAACGCGCGACGCCCTCGCTTTCCTCAACCGGCTGAGGGCGCAGGACGGCCTCCTGCCGGGGAGCGCAGCCAGCAACACCAACAGCGGCGGCGGCTCTGGCGGCCGGTCCACCAGTAACGACCGTTCAAGCCAGAGTACAGGCCTCGACACGCCGACGCCCTTCACCTTTGCACGTCCGCAGCCGGCCAGCGTCGCTACGACACTGGCCCCTGCCCCCTTTGACCCGGATGGCAGCAACATGGACGCCTGGCCAGATGCACCGCGGCCCTACCCCTCATCGTCGTCGACTTCGTTTGCCTCGCCCTACTCTGCCGCCAATCTGGCCGCGACGGGCGGTCTTCTGGATCCGGACGGCGAGTGCTACAGCGAGGCCGCGCCGCGCTTGCCGTCGGGCAGCATCGCGCTGCGGCGCGAGGCCGATGCGAGGCGAGCACAGAACCGATCGGCGCGTGTCATGGCCGACGACGGGCCTCCGCCTAGGCTTGGAATGGACGGAGCGAGGTCTGGCGACGAAGGACCGACAGCAGCAGAAGGCGGCGCTCCGAGTATCGACGGGTGGTACCTCGTCCCCTCTGCCACTTCGGCCATCACCGGCAACAGCGGGCGCGGGACAGGGTCAGCAGCGCTCGACGCATGGGTCCCGGGTGAACCCCATCCATTCTACACGGTCACGGAGCCGGTCGGGCCCGCTCCTCCCGCCTTCGCTGTCACCGATGAGTCGACTGGCAGAGACGCCCCCACGACGGCAGCAACAAACGCGTTCCACGTCTCCGGACCGCTGCCTACAGCGACTGCACCGGCGGTGGCAGCGCAGCGGGGCGAGGGGGGCGGCGACGAGGCGAATCCGACGACCGAAGTGGGCGAGATGATGATGCTCGACAATCCCATCCGCCGCACCTCGCCGCTCCCGCTGGCCAACCACACGAGGAGCTCATCATCATCGACCTGGACTCCGGCTCTCGCATCCGAGCCTGCCGCGGCGGCAGCAGGCAACGATGCCACCTCGGGGCTGCGACGACGCAACGAAGTCATCCTCAACCAGGTCCGGAACGCCTCGTTCTGGTCGGGCAGCCAGGCAGAGAGCGACTTTCTCGCCCAGACGCAGACGCAGACGCAACAGCCCGTCGCCAGCACGTCGTCTTCTTCTTCTTCCCCTGCTCCTGCGTCTGCGCTCCAGCGCATCGAAGCAGGCGAGCAGCGCGATGAGGGATGGAGAGCCTGCAGGTGACCCGATCATGGTTCGATCGCCATCTCTGCCACTCAACACGCACACACGCGCGTCATCGAACGTCGGCGCACACTCGACGCTCACCACGTCCAGAAGATATCGGCATCCACCCACTTGCGGGGACCAGCAGCTGTCTCGATCTCGATCTCGTTCTCGTTCTCATTCTCGTCCCCGTCCCCGTCCTCGCCCGCCATACATTCCGCATCCGACTAAGCATACATCAGGGCTATCATCATTTCCCCTCCCTCCGCGTCTGCGTCTGCGTCTGCGTCAACAACAGCATCACACCAACAACGAAGACAGCGACAGCGGCGGGGAGAGACGGGCGGGCAGACGGCGAGGCTATCTGAACTCGGTATCCAGGCTCTCGGCACCCAGTCCATCGTCGTCTTCGGCATCGCTACCCGAATCATACCCTTGACCCAGAACCAGATCGGCCTCTCTGAGAATCTCGCTAATCGTCCGCTGATGATGTCCCTTTGCCGCCGCACCACCCGCCGCCGTCGTCATCGGTGGTGGTGGTGGTGGTGGTGGGTCCTCTTTGGCCTTTGTCGTCGTCTTGGCCATCGTCGTAGTCTTGGATGGAGGTGAAGTCGACGAAGGGAACACCTGCTGCTGCTGTTGGGACTTTTTGCCAAACGTCTTGGAAAAGGGTAGCATCGATTTCCGCGGCGTCGGGGAGAGCGGAGAGGGCGATATGGGGGCCGTTGTGGTCGGTGGGACCGCAGGGAGGGCGGGGAGGGGTGGCGGCGGCGCGGCGTTGGGTCGAGATACGTCAATGGCCCGTCGTGCTGAACGCGTCGGACTGGGCGAGCGCAACTTGGGCGGGCGCGACTTGGTCTTGCTCGCCGTCGCCGCCGCCGCCGTCGTCGTGCTGCCAGCAGCAGCCGCAACCGTCGCCGCAGCCGCAGCCGCAGCCGAAGCGGCAACGGCAACGGCGGACGATGCCGATGCGTCTACGGCATCGCTCTTGCTGTCCGATGTTGTGGCGTTGGGGGAGATGGGCTGCAGAGGAGCAGTAGCGGGAGCAGCAGCAGGAGCAGTAGCGGGAGCGGAAGCGTCGTCGTCCGTCTTAGAAGACGCGACAACCGCGTCGCCATCGACATCCGCGGCGGCGGCCGTCTTCTGGCTGCCATCAGCTTCGGCATCGGCCGCAACGGCCGGAGCGGGCTCGACCGCACCCTCCCCGGACTCGACAGCGGCAGCCGCCCCGTCGGAAGCCGCATCGCCAACGGACGGCTCAGCTCCGACCTTCGACGGCGCGACGGTCTCGACCTCTGCCGACGCCTCGTCGGCGGTTGCTTTTGGGGTTGTCTTCGTCTCGCCGGCGGTTCCTTGGCCTGTAGCGTCCTCCGTTGGCGCGGAGGGGTCGGCCGTCGCTGCTTCTGCGGCCTCAGCATCGACTGCTGCCGGCTCTTGCTCCTCCTCGACGGATGCAGCTTCTGCCGGCACTTGAGCGTCAGTGCCCTGTGGCGGTTCCTTTGCCCCTTCTGCAAGATCAGCGTCAGCCGCCGATACAGGTTCGTCTTCCTGTGCTTGCGCTGCGGCGACAGTGTCCTTGTTCCTGCCAACCTCTTGCTCGACCTCGGTGACAGCTTCAGTCGCAGTCGGGGCCGGCGCATCTCCAGCTGTATCCGCTGGCTCATCACCCTTGCCCGTCGCGGCAACCTCCTTGTCAGCGTCCGCTTCCGCGACAGCTGCTTCTTCGTCCGCTGCGTTGGCCGGCGACGCTTCGACCAAGGTCTTTGGTTCCGCACCGACTGCTTCTGCTGGGTCGTCAGGCTTGATTACCTGGCTGCCCGTCGTCCCTTCTGCAGCTTCGCCTGCCACGCCCGCCTTCAACTCGGTGATCTCGAGCGCCTCGGCGAGCGAAGCTTTCGCTGGGGCGGCCGCATCCGTCTCCGTCTCTGCCTCGTCTTCGGCGATGGCCTCCGGCAGCGTACCTGCTGCTGCTGCCGTCGGTAGGGTCGGTCCGGTGCCGACACCGTATCCCTTCTCCCGCGCCCTTTGAGCCACTTCGCGGGCGGCAACCTCGTCCCTGACCTTGTCAGCCTTGGTCGAGGACCTCGTGAGTCGGCTGCCGCCCGACTGAAGGCCATCGGGGATCGCGCCGGCCTCGAGGAACGCCTCGACCTCGTCTTCTGCCAGGTCGGCGTCCTTGAGGCCGAGAGAGGCAAAGAGGTGGTCGAGGTCCTCGTTCGAGACAATGTCCTTGATCTTGCTCTGCTCGAGCGCCTCGTCGAGGTTCTTGCCCTGCGAAACCGCTTCGCGAAGGAGCGCGCCAGACGTCTTGCGGTTGGTGACCAGCGCCGAGGCCTCGGCCGCGAGCGCCTTGCCGGAACGCTGCGAGATCGAGTAGCGCGCAACGGGCGGCGAGCGCGGACTGGTGCCGGGCGCCCTGGTCGAGCCCTCACCCGCCAATGCTGCGCCAGCGGCAGAGGAGGATCCGGTGGCCTTGCCCATCCTGGCCAGGCGCAGGGGCTTGACAGCCGCCTCGGGCGAAGGGGTGAAGGCCTTCTTGTGAGTCTGTGCCGATTTGATGCCCTCGGGCGTGCCGATGCTGGCGAGGAGCGCGTCGGCGTCGGCCTCTGTCAGGCTGTCGTCGGCCAGGCCGAGCGAGGCGATGAACTCGTCGGCGGTCGGCTCGGCCCGCTTGCCGGATCCCTCGGGGGCGAAGTGGATGGTCGGATACAGGCTCGGATCCTTGGCGCTGGTGGCCTGCTGCGCCGCGTGTATTGGCGGCTCGACCGACGCAGAGGCTGCCGAGGTTGCGCTGACCGGGGGAGCAGCTTCTGTTTGCTGCTGCTGCTGCGCTGGCACGCTGCTGACCGGATCGATGCCGAGGAACATTTCGAGCTCGCCAAACTCGACGGCCTCCTCAAACTCTTCATAGGTGCCGCGCCACTCATTGTTGACCAGGATGCCGGGCAGCTGCGGGTCCTTTGTCTTGCGGCGCCATCGCGTCTTGGCGTCCTCGTCCGAGGCGAGGTCGTGGTAGACGTAGGGGATCTTTTTGATGGCGAACACGCCCGTGAACCGCTCGTGGCGCGACCGCACCTTGTGGTTGGACAGGATCGAGGTGCTGAACAGCTCGACGGCCGGCGTCGAGCCCGGCGAGGCGGCCATGGCGGCGCGGTAGAGCTGATAGCGCGGTGCGAGAGCGCGCCTCGAAGGAGACGTCAAGTCGAGGGTGGAGCGCAGGGCGAGGAGGGGCTAGTATGAGGGCCAGGAGGGGACGGGACGGGCCAGCGGGCAGGCCACGGCTCGGGACGGGGCCGTGCGCAGCGCCCACCATGCTCCACGTCCAGGCCGAGGCCCTTTGTTGCATCCCTCTGACGGCCGATAGGGGCGAAGCTTCCAGAGCAGGCCAGGCGCGGGTTGCGGGCGCGGGCCGTCGTCCGATCAAGCCAAAGCGCTCCGAGCCGGGGCGCGGGTCTGGCCGGCTGAAAGCAGGCGCTTGCGGTGGGCGGGCGGAATTCCCGCACCGACCTGGCCGGGCCAGGCGTGTTTGCTTGCCCGGATCCGCTTGGCGCTGGAATTTGAATTCGACCTTGGGGGCTGGGCCCTCGTCGACGGGTTTGAAGTCGCTGGCTGGGCGATTTGAAATCCGTGGCCTCATTTTTCTCTCTTCAGGCCAAGCCAGCCTCCGGGTCGCGGCGGGCGCCGACAAATTCGTCTTCTCGAGGCTGGCCAGGCCGGGCCTTCGAGGGCGGATCGTCCGCTTGGCCAGCTGGCTGGCTGGCTGGGCCAGGCGCTAGGGCGGCTGACGGAAGGGGTGGCAGGGGCGAGAGGGGCCCATCGCCCGTGCTCCAGTCATCGATCGCCTTCTCGCCCATCCTTCTTCCTGTCTCGCCGCCTCCACCCTGGACCATCCACTACATCATCATCACCATCCGCCCGCCCATCCATCTGTCTTGTCCGCTTCGACGTCTTCGCCAGCTCGACTGATCCGTCGCCGTCGCCACCACCATCCGCCGTTGCCGTTTTCAGCACCCGCTTTCACCCACACATCAGTACCGACCGCGATGCTGGCCAACAACACCCTTCGTGTCGCCCGGACGGGTCTCCGCTCCGCCCCGCAGGTCCTCGGCCGCCGCACCATGGTGACCAAGGAGGAGCGATGGACCCACGAGACCGCGCGAAGCGCCGGCTCCTTCATCGAGGGCCCCAACAAGCTCCAGCTCTCCCAGGTCGTCCCTAACATCGAGGCCAGCTGGAAGAACCTTTCCAAGGAGGAGCAGTACGGCGTTTTCAGGCAGCTCGAGGAGCTCCAGCGAAAGGACTGGAAGGAGCTCAGCGTCGACGAGAAGAAGGCTGGTAAGTGCTGCCGAATGGATCGCTACCGATGCGCCGGCCTTGGAATGCGGCTGCACTGGGCCAGGCAAGGCCAGGCAAGGCAAAGCGTTTCGCGCCTGCCGGCCACCTCCTGCCGGCCCTTGACTGGCAGCTCGTCATCTCGGGGGTTCTCAATCGGATCATCGGCAGCAGAGGAGGGTGCTGCACTTCAGCTGCAGTCGCACAGAACCCTGATCACTCCAGAGAAGCGATCGCTGACGCGGGGCTTTCTTTCCTCCGGACCTTCTCCTTCATCTATCACTCGACATCATCAGCCTACTTCGTTTCCTTTGGACCCCACGGACCCCGCAAGCCCATCACCCAGCCCGGCCAGGGCGCCAAGACCCTTGGTGGTGTCATCGGCCTCATTGGCGCGACTGTCGGCCTCTTCTACTGGCTCCGAACCCTCGGTGAGTCTCTTGCGGTATCGCTCAGCGCTGCTCTCACCGGCCCGTGTCGACATCCGGGAACCAACCTGCGATCATGGCGGATTCAGCATCGACTCATCGCAGCAGCAATGCGTCCCCAACTTGCTGCTGACCACACCTGCATTCTTGTCGGCCTGCCGTTCTTGTTTATTCCCTCAACAGCCGCTGCCCCGCCCAGGACCATGACCAAGGAGTGGCAGGAGGCCACCAACGAGAAGGCCATCGAGGAGAAGCTCAACCCCATCACCGGTGAGTTGATCGTCGCGCGTTCAGCGCGGCTTTCCCTCGTCATCTGCCCCTTCGGTTTTGCTCATCAGCCGTCGATTTTTCGGTCTCCTTTGCTCCGCGTGCGCAGGTATCACGAGCGAAAACTACAAGGGACCTGGCTTCGTCCAATCAGCGTAGACTGGACTGGCCAGCCTCGACCCGTTGCTCACCGCCTGTCCCTCGTTTCCTGCACTCGCCAATCGCCGCCGGCCGCTGCTCGAGGCGCGAGAGGCGGGGCGACGTCGTTCGTCGGCCCGGCTTCGTTGGGCAGCGACGTCGCTTGTCTGCTCGCGTCCGCTGTCGGCGCCGGCGCCATCGCCATGACGGCCGCTGGCGTCATCTCGTTGAAAAATACAAGCCTTGAACATCCGAATCATGGAGCGACGCTGCCGACGCTCTGTGGACGACCGACTCGGACGCGGCGATGGCGGACATGGAGGAGATGCGCCAACCGAGCTTCTTTCTGCTAGCGAGCACCGCATCGGATTACAGGAAGCGGACGCGACGGTACGGGGCAAGGGACGCCGCTCTCCCTCTACGCTTGTTCTATCTCTTGTCCGCGCCACGCAGGCTCTGGTGTCTCCTAGAGCTTGGCGCCCTGGCGGTCGGGAAGGAGTTCGAGCCCAGTGACCTTGGACAGCTGGCGGAGGGCGTCGGTGGAGTCCTTTGAGTTGACGCCTATCGAGCGGGGCGGGCAGAGGAGCCAGGATCCAAGAGCAAAAGACGGGTAAGCATCCATGCCGGTCGGTATCGCACGCGCAGAGCGAGCACTCACGGATGGTAAAGATGCCGAGATCCTTTGCCGCCTTGAGGTTGTGGCCGATGTCGTCGAGGAAGACGGTCTGGCTCGGCTCGACCTTTAAGAGATCGAGGGCGTACCGGTAGAAGTTGGGGTCGGGTTTGCTGTCATGTGCGCGCAGGTGGGGGATGGGAATGGCCGTCGCGTGCACGGTCAGTACCCCGGCTGTTTTGGAGTTGTGGGACAGCCCGGCGGTCGCAGACTTACCGCATGCCGACTTTTGCGCTCTCGATGTACTCGTCAAAGAGGTTCTTGACGCCGTCCTGCTTGGCGCCGAGGCCGAGGTGGTCGAGCTCCTCTTCGAGCGACGGTGCCGGGCCCGATGCCCCACGCTCACCTGCCGGGGTCGAGGGCGCGGTGGGTGGCGCAAAGTTGTTGGTCAGTGCGGCGATCTTGTACCGCCCCGTCGCTGCTCGAGGTCAGAGCGGTGCAGGGGAGAAGGGAGGTCTGGATGTCAGCGCGTGGTTCGAGGCAAAGGCGAGAGGCGTGGAAGCTGACGCACCGCGAAGCTTCTGGATGGCGTGCGACATCTTGGGGTCGACCTGGAGCGAGCGTCGCATCATCTGGCCAAAGAGCTGGTCGAAGCGCGGCCGCAGGGAAAGAGATGGGAGGGGATGGTGAGTACGTCGATTCACTTTACGGACTGCGGGCGCGAGGGCTGTCGGGTGAAGACTCACGTCTCTTCCATCGATCTTGAGCTCCTTTGGTAGCGCCGGGACATCTGACCAGCGTCACAAGGGCAGACGGCGCTCATCCAGGTGGTCAGCACATCGGCCTTGCTCGCAAGGGTGCTGCACTGACGGACTCACCCATTCCCCTTGCCTTGCAGAATGCGGTATAGTGGCGGTTGTTGGCCTCGACGTTGCTGAGCTCGTGGCCGAACTGGCGGTAGAAGGAGTACAGGTCGAGCTCGTTCCTCTCGAAACGCTGGTGCACGCAGCACGGGGTCGAGGGTCGAAGCATGGTCAGTCGGTGAGTCGACCCCGGTCGAGGGCCTGAACCCGCAGCCAAACTCACCTGGAAAGCACCGCCGTGGCCCTGCGCAGTGATGGCCACGTTGAGGTACTGAAAGGGCAGACCGTGGTCCTTTTCGTATCTGGCGGCAGGCATGCGTCCGAGGCAGAAGATGAACGAAAGGCGGTGAGTCTTGCTGGCGATCGAAGGGAAGCATGCGGCGCGCACGCCCTCGCTCTGGACCTACGCGTTGATGGCAAAGAGCGGGCTGCCGACGACGACGCCGCCAATGTCAAAGATGATGGCCTTGATGTTGGGGTTCGGGCTCATCATTGCGGCAGTGACTGGGGGAGGGCGGTATGGAAGGGTCGGGAAGCGGTTACGAGGGATGGCTGGGCGGATGGCGAGGGAAGCATGTCGGGGATGGGTCGGCGGCGAGGGGATAGACAGCAGGTTAGCGTCGGCTCGTTTGGCCGGCAACGTCGGCAATCAAGCCTTCCCGGCGCGGCACCACGCCCGAGCATCGCGCCCATCCTCGGGACGCGGGCCAACACACACGTACGCCGCGAGGGCCTGCCACGCTCGACGTTGGACGCAAGCTCTGCCTGCCGGAATCGTGGCCCTCGACGCCACCTTTGGCACTCCCTCCATATGGACGAAAGCTTTGTCGACGACCTCGTTGCGAGAGGACAGCACCCTAGCACGGTCTGTCGCCTTCGTGATAGCCGCCGTCGCCACAACTCTGCGCCAAGTCGACTTCTGCCCGGCCAGCGCCATCCTTGCGGGTCAGTCGGAGCCAGGCCGAGTGTGTGGAGGCAAGGCGGTGAATTTCCTCTGCCGCCCGCCGCGCTTCGCCCTGGCCACCCCCCTTTCAGTCGAGCTCAGCAGCGTCTTCGCTTTCGATCTCGCCACCACCTTCATCCTTCGTCCTCGGTCCACGCCATTGTGTCTCCTGTCTCTCAGAACATGGCGAGACAGCCTGAGGGATCGCCACCAACCTCGCGCGCCACTGACAACCCCGCACCGCCATCGTTAGCACTCGAAGTGGCACCCAACCCCACCCCCCTCGACAAGGGCAAGCGACCCCTCCGCCCCGACCTAGACCATGACGGCGGCCCTCGATCCCCCCAGCGGCCTGCCCTAACCATGTTAGAAGCCAAAGCAGCCGGCAGTGATGAGGATCACGCCGACGACGACAACGACGACGACGACGACGGGCCTACCTGCCTCATCTGCCTCGGCCCCATCGAGGACCTCACTGTGCTGCCCCTCTGCCAGCACTCGTGCTTCTGCTTCGAGTGCATCGTCCGCTGGGCAGAGCTCAAACGCAAGTGTCCGCTCTGCCAACGCAGCGTCGGACCCTACGTCGTACACAGCATACGCGCAGACGACGACTGCCTGCGCTACCACCTCCGCCCTCCCATCGACGCCGCCACCGACGGCGCCTTCGCCTCGTCCTCGTCCTCGTCCACGTCCTCGCCCTACTCCTCCTCGACCCTCGCCGCTCAGCAACGGCAGAGGCAGCAGGAGAACGAGTCGATCCGACGTCAACTTGCCCACCGCGTCGGCGCACGTCGGCCTGCGCGGCGGCCTTCGACCGAGGCGCAGCGCGACGCCGACCTCGCCCTCGCCCGCCGCAAGCACGTCTACCGCACCGGCTCCTACGTCCTCCACGTCGGCTCCAACCGCTACACGGGCTTCCACGCGCCGCCCACGCCGAGCCGGATCGCCACCTCGGCGACGCTGCAGCAGCGCCTCGCCGCCTTTGTCCGCCGCGACCTCTACGCATGGCCCAACCTCGACGTCGAGTTCCTCACCACCTACACCCTCAGCATCATGAAGTCGCTCGACATCCAGAGCAACGAGGCCATCAACCTCCTCTCGGACTTCCTCGGTCCCGACGGCGCACCCCACTTTGCACACGAGGTCGCCACCTTTCTTCGCAGCGGGAGGGATCTAAAGGCCTATGACGCTTGTCGCTGGGTCCGGTATCCAATGGCGCCTGCAGAGGCTGCTCCAGCCGCCCCCTCCGCCGCTGCTGCTGCTGCTGCTGCTGCTGCTTCGGCGTCGTCCTCATCTTCATCGGCCGTCGTAGCCGGGAGCCGCGGCGTCCAAAAGGCAGGGAGACCACGCAAGAAGAGGCGCTCCGACACCGGCGCACTCGAGCCAAACGACGATCCACCAGATCCACAGCCGGTGCCCCGACCAGGTCAGCCTCCCGCCTCCCCTCCCCATCAGCCACCGGTCTCGGCGCCGCCACCCTGCTCCTCCCCTCCATCCCCGTCGTCTTCGGCAGCATCCCCAACTCCACCGCTGCGAGAGGACGTGATACGACGACGGGCCGGCCTCCTCGCGCGCCTACAACAGGAAAAGCAGCGCCTCGCTCTTCCCCGCGCACCCTCTCCGGCCTCTCCCGCCGACGAAGCACAGACGCAAGCGACAGCGAAGGGCATCGAGGCCAGTCCAGCGGACTCGCGAGCCGACCTCCTCAACCGTTTGCGCGAGGCTCGTTTGAAAGCGGTGTTGCTAAGGCAGAAACAGCCCCCTCTGTCCTCGTCGTCGTCGTCATTGTCGTCGTGACGACGCACGAGGCAGGGAAGGGTTCGTTTGTCTCGCCTGGTTCTGATGATGTGCTGCGGTACATTGTTACAATCAGTCGTGGATGGGGATGGCGCGGACCTGGGGCGGTCCGGTGCAGCGCTCAGGCAAAGTGGTCCCAGTCGGCCTCGACGAACCTGTCGGGTCGATGGCGAGCAGAGGATGCAGGGCAAAGGGTCAGTCTTGGAACCGGGCCAACTCGACGAGGAGCCGCAACCGCCGACGCCGCCGCCACCGATAGCGACCGCGCGACGCCACTGACACGCACCTGAGCATATACTCGTCGATCGTCCCACCCTCGTCTTCGTCGTCGTCCCCTTCGTCCTCGCCATCGTCGGCCTCGTCACCATCGGCAGGAGTCTCGGACAGCTGCCTCGAATCGGTCGCAGCGGCAGCTCCTGTTTCGGCCGCCTTCGCCGAAATTCGCTTGCCCTCGTCGCCAAAGTCGAGCTGGTCCATGCCCATTTCCTCGCGCGCCTGGTTGGCGGCGATGCGGTCCTCCTCGTCCTCGACCTCGGCCAGGGCCCTCTCGTCGTCGATGATGCCACTGCCACCGCCAGCACCACCGGCGCCGTTGCCGTCGCCCTGCAGCTGCACCTTGACGCCCTCGATGGCGCCGTCGTCGTCGAGCATGTCCCTCCACCCGATCCTCTCGCGCCCACCACCGCCAGCGCCAGCGCCCGCACCGCCGCTGCCGCGGGTGCCGCCGAGCTGGTCGACGAGCTTCTCGGTGGTGAAGTCGCCCTCCTGGATGACGACGCTGTCGAGCTGCCGCTTCTGGTTGGCCTTGCGCAGCATGTTTTCCTCAATCGTGTGCTCCGACACGAACCGGTAGATGTGGACGTCGCGTGTCTGGCCGATGCGGTGGGCGCGGTCCATGCACTGCGCCTCGATGGCGGCGTTCCAGTCGAGGTCGTAGAAGAGCACCGTGTCGGCGCCCGTCAGGTTGATGCCGAGGCCGCCGGAGCGCGTGCTGAGGATAAAGGCCGAGATGCGCAGGTCGCGGTTGAACTTTTCCGTGAGCGCCTGGCGCTGCTCGACCTTTGTGGCGCCGTCGAGGCGGAGGTAGCGGTAGCCGTGGTGGTTGAGGAAGGCCTCGAGGATGTCGAGCACCTTGGTCATCTGCGTAAAGATGAGGATGCGGTGGCCGCCCTCCTTGAGCCGCCGCATCAGCACGTCGAGCTGCTGCAGCTTGCCGCAGTCGTACTGGAGCAGCGACGCGTCCGGAAAGGCAATGTGCAGCTTGACGGCCACCGGGTGCAGCGTGTCGAAGCGCGGATCCGCCAGGCGGGCGTCGAGCGCGGGCGTCAGGCCGGGCAGCGCGTACCTCGGCATGTCGACGGCCACGGCGCGCGGCGTCACAAAGGCGAACCGGTCAATGGTCGGCTGCAACGACTCGACGCGCGCGGCGTTCGACACCACCAGCCGGCTCACGTTGTCGCACCGGTCCAGGAAGCCGCGGCGATCCGCCTCGACGGCCTCGAGCGGCAGCAGACGTCCGCCCTCGCCCAGCTTGCGCACCAGCGAGATGACGCTCTTGCCGTAGATGGGCCGGCGCAGGCAGCGCAGGTGGTTGACGTAGGCCGCGTGGTTCCACCGCTCCACCTCGGCGCGGTGCCGCTTCTGCGCCAGCGTCCGCCGGAAGCCGTCCAGGCTCCAAGTGTCGATCTCGGCGTCGCGGGCCGCAGCTTCGGTCTCGGTCTTGGCGTCGTTGCCGTCGTCGCCGCCCACGACGCCACCGGCAGTAAGGCGTGGGCGCGCCGGCTCTCGAAAAAACGGCAGCTTGCGCGACGCATCGAGGCGGCGCAGGTTGCGGCTGAGGATGGGCGTGAGGTGCGCCTCCTCTTCGTGCGCCGTGATGCGCAGGCCGATGGCGTCGAGATCGACCCTGTCGAGGGGGACGCCCTGCCGCCCTGGAAGCTGCATTGACGGCGTCTGCTGCTGTTGCTGCTGCTGCTGCTGCAACAGCCGTCGGCGCACCAGCAGCTCCTTGACTTCGTAGTCGGCCACGGCCGAGCGCTGCATGGCAAAGCTGGTGACAATCGGTCGCACCTCGAACAGGTCCGGATGGTTGCACACCTTGCGCAGCTGCATCAAGCAGTTGATGATGCTGAGGTAGTTGCCGCTGGCCAGGCTCTCGCGCGTCTTTGCGCGCGACATAAAGTCGTTGTACAGGAAGCGCTGGCGCTTCGAGAGGCGGCAGCGGATGACGTGCTCGTACTTGCTGGGCAGCTCGCGCTCGACCTCGCTCTTGAGCCGCCGCAGCAGGTAGGGGCGCAGCACCGTGTGCAGCTTGTGAATCATGGCGCGCATCTCGTCGTCCATGGCCGCGGCGCCGCCGCCCTCGATGGCGCGGTCGAGGGGCCGCGAAAACCGCTCCTGGAAGTCCTTCATGCTGGCAAAGGCGCCGCCGCCGGGCAGGTCGGCCACGCCGTGGGGCATGAGAAAGTACATCAGGCTCCACAGGTCCATGAGGTTGTTCTGCAGCGGCGTGCCCGTCAGCAGCAGCCGGCGCTGCGAGTTGAAGCCGAGCAGCGTCTGCCAGCGCTGCGAGCGGAAGTTCTTGATGTGGTGCGCCTCGTCGAGCACGAGGTAGACCCACGGCTTGCGCCGGAAGATGTGCTGGTCGGCCAGCACCAGCTGGTAGCTGGTGATGCACACGTTGAACGCGTTCTCCGTGTTCCAGCCGACGCGCTTCTCCTTGCGCTCGCGCTGGCTGCCAAAGTACGACAGGATCTTGAAGCCCGGCAGGAACTTTTTGAACTCGACCTCCCAGTTGAGCATCACGCTCGTCGGCGCCACGACGAGGTGCGGACCCCACACGCCGCGATCGCACGCCAGATGTGCTAGCAGCGCAATCGTCTGGATCGTCTTGCCGAGGCCCATCTCGTCGGCCAGGATCCCGTTGACGCCGTTGGCGTAGAGGCCCGCCAGCCACTCAAAGCCGATCTGCTGGTAGGGGCGCAGCTGGCCGCGCAAAAGGAACGGTTGTCTGGAGCGGCCGGTCCCCGCGCCCGAAGCCGACGCCGACGCCGAGTTTGCCCGATCGGGCGTATGGAGGACCGACGATGACGACGCGCGGGTCATGGAGCGCGAGCGAGCAGCAGCAGCGCCCGCCCCTTCTCCCGCTTTCTCGCCCTCGCCCTCGTCCTCGTCCTCGTCCTCGTCGGCCGACTCGACATCGCTGGCGATGCTCTCGGTCTTGGTGCGGGCAGTCGGCGCCATCTCTGCACGAATGCTGTCGTCGTCCGGGGGCCCGCCTGATTGAGTTGGCAGCGGCGGGGTCTCGATGCCGGACATGGCGTCGGCCGGCTCGTCTGCTGCAGTAATGTCGAGATCTTGCTTCGCTGCGGTATCGGCAGCGGCGGCAACTTCCTTGTTCTCGCCGCCTTCTTCCTCGTCCTCGGTGGCGTCCACGCTCTCGGTACCCTCGCCGCCGTTGCCGTATCCGTAGCGCTTCAAGAGCTCTTCGATCGGCACGTCGGCGTCGGCGGCCAGGCCGGCGTCCTCGCTGTCATCCGCCTCGTCCTCCTCCCACATCTTTCGCTCCAGCTCCTCGTCTTCGGCCGCAGCCTCCGGGTCGACGGCGGAGAAGTCGACGTCTTCGCCATCCGGGTCGGGCGTGGCAGGGCCGGTCGCGGCTGAGGACGAGGCGAGCGATGCTGATCGCGTCGATCGTCGGGTGCGAGGTGTTCGTCGAGCGGGTGCGTCGGCAGCATCGTCTCGATCCATGGCCCCGACCGAGGGGTTGTCCGCCTCGTCGACAGCAGACAACGAATCCTCCTGCCCGGAGGTAACATCAAGGCCTCGAAGGGATGGCGGCTCGTCTCTTGCCTCCGTCGCCTGCTCCTCGATAGCCGGTGCGGGCGACGGTGTCGTGAATCGGCCCGTTTCCTCATTGTCGAGCATCTCAACCAGCCGCCTGCCCCCGTCGCCTCCGCTCTTAATGCTTAGCCTGCTGCCGGCCGAGACGACGCTCACCGCCTCGCTCTCCGAACCGGTCTGAGAGCCCGCGTCGGTGTCGGTGCCAGCGCCGTCGTCGCCTTCAAGCTCCTCCTCCTCCTCCTCGTCCACATCATAGAAGCTGCGCTCGCTGTCGCTGCTCGAGCTGCCGAGGTCCATGCGCGCCATCTCCTCGTGCTGCTTCTGCAGCATCTGCGTGCTCTTCTCGAGGATGGCATTGAGCTGCTCCTTGTCGAGCTTGTCCTTTTCCGCCTTTTCGCGGGCCGCCTTCCTGGCACGCACGACGTTGGCGGCGAGTCGCCACTGCTTTGCGACCTCGCGCACCGTCCACTTGGCGAGTGCCCTCAGCCGCCTCTCCTCGGCGCGCCGCTCGCGCTCGCTCGATCCCGACTGGCGGTCCCAGTAGGCCGCGACCATGCGCGACACTCGCTTGGCCAGGGTGATGCGCTGCTTGTGGTTCTGCCGCATCTGCTGCGACATCGAAACCATGGCCTCGAGCAGGTGGTCTTGGCGATCGCGGCTTCGGGGCGCCTTGTGCGGTCGAAGGTGAGCCAAATGGCCCTCGCCGTCGTCAAGCGCCATCAGACCGCTACGTCTGCCGCGGTCGACCCGGAGGTACGCCTCGAGCAGCTCCTGTTCGGCCTCGTCTGCCTGACGAGGGTCGAGCTCCTCGTCGTCGACGTATCGAAACGACGCCCAAAGGTCGCAGACGGAGCCTCGGAACGCAGGGGGCTGCGGTATGTGCTGCGGCGCCAGCGCCCGTATTGGCGGCGGCGTGTCGGGTAGCGCACGGGGCTGCCGGTGTCTACGGATAAATTCGTCGAGGTCGTCGTCCAAAGGAGGGCCTGCACCATCGTCTCTCCGCCTGGCCTTGCCCTTTTTGCCGAATGAAGAACGTCGGTCCCGAGCCGTCGAGGGGCTGTCGGCCAGCTCAACGATGCGGCCGTTGGCCGAGGTCCTCGCCCTGCCCTGCTTCTTGCTCTCGCCGTCTCGGTGGTTGGCCTTACGCTTCCCACCCGTGCTCGGACCCGGCTCGGCGCTCCCGGCGCTGTCGTCCGCATCGTCAAAGGCCAGGCTGGCGGACCGACGGCTGAGCCGCGCGGAGCTCTCCCGACGTTTAGACGTTGACGATGTCGGCTGTTCCGTTGCGGCGGTAGCAACGGGCGTCGCCGGCGGTTGTGCTCGTTTCAGCGAGAGACCCTCGAGTCGGGCGTTGACGCCGCGCCGGGTGACGCGGCCGCCTCGGGATCCTGAAGGCCCAGCGCCGTCCGCCTCGAGGGCGAAGCGGAGGTCGTGCTCCTGCTGGAACTGCGAAAAGACGTCGCTGCGATCCTGCTTGGCCACCTCTGGGTCGTAGCCGATCAGGGTGACAAACTTGACAAGGTGGAAGAGCTCGCGGACGAGCATGTCGTGGTCATCATGGACGTCCTCGAGCGCCTCCTGGGACGCTTGAAGCCGCTCCTGTCTCCTCAGCGCGAGGATCTCGTCAAACGGACGCTGGGCCGTCGACGCAGTGATGGGCGTGATGCGGGTGCGAGGACCGCGGTCCACCGCGAGCGGCGTCGCAGATGCACCAGGGTCTTTGCCATCATTATCCGAGGCGAGAGCGTCATCAGGCTCGTCGGCAACTTCGTCGCGAAGGTCGGTCGGAGGCGCCCGACCATTGCGAAGAGCTGCTTCCGGGGCATTCGCTGAGCCCAATGCGGAGCTTCTCGAGCGACCGCGAGCGGGGTGGCCGCCGTCGCGCCCGCTGGTGCTGTCAGCCTTGGCTGGGGAAGCTTTGCGAGGGTTCGCGACTGATGCAATCGGCTGCAGACGTGATTTGGAGATCACCGGGCTGGACTGCGCGGCGTCCTTGTTGCTGCTCCCGCTTCCTATGACACTCCGACGGGCTCGTCGCGGGCGGCCATTGCCGTTGCTTTCGGCGCCGCTGCTGCTAGCAGTGTCGTCCTCGGGGACGATCCTGAAGGCGGGTCCCGGGCTAGAGAAGCCGAGATCGGCATCGAGCCGCCGGCGCTTTGCATGCGGACGGGCAGTGGAGCCGTTTCTGTCGCTTTTACCATCGCGGTCGACGGCGTGCTGGGGCAGAGACGATCCACTGGCGGGGGCTTGCTCGGCAGAGCTCCGACGGCTGTGTCGTGACCGGGCGTCGGACCGGACCGAGCCGTCGGATGCTTTCGGGTTCGTAGCGCTCGAGGGTCGAGTACCTACGCCTGCCGTCGCCTGCTCTTCGGGTTCGGATTCATGACCGGAGAGTGTCGATGGGCGAGACATTGACCAGCGCCGGAGAGGCGGGCAGTCAAGCAGGCGGGCGGTCGAGCTTGCAGGTCAGGTCGAAGCGGGCGGGGGTGCCGTGTCGCCTCTACGGTTTCGGCAGCTTCGACGGAGACGGCTGTCCTGCTAGCGCCTGCGCGCTCCGAGGCGAGACACCGCTGCTACCTTCCTAGCTCTGCCGGCGACGTGGAGGGCTGACGGGTTGCGTGCGACAGATTGGGCAGGATAGGCGAGCGCGACATGCAAAGGTCGAGTCGGGTTGGGTTGGGCCGGGACCGGGCGAGGCGGGGCGTGATGAGACGAGCCGAGTCGAGGGACAGCCGGTAGCGATGCAGCAGTGTGGCGCGATTGTCGAGGCCACTTTGCTGGGGCAAAAAAGCTGCTAGTCTGGTCGGTATGCGCGAGAAAGGGGGTCGTATCCGGATGTCGTGATAGAGGCTCCGCTGATCAGCCCGGAAGCAAGCGACTTGACTGCTCGCGATCGAGATGGACAAGTTCGCAGGTGATTGACAGTGGCGAGAAAGAGTCTGAGAGGGGACGTCGTCGATCGACGGGAGCTGTTAGAAGAGAAGGGTCGGTGGTGGTGGTAGTCGTCAGCAAGGGAGGGAGCTCAAGGGCACCTCGGAAGTCTATTTCGACCCGGCTGGAACCCGACGTCGCATAAGAAGCGCACACGCGTGAGGCGGGCCTAGGGAAATTTTTGAATACAACGGCGCGACCCGGCGTGTAACGTGCAGGCTAAGTCGATTTGTATTCGATGGGCCCAGCCAGACATCTCGTCGTCCGACTTGGGACAACGAGCGAGGTGGAGGCCCGGATCTCGGTCCCGAGTGTGGACAGTTGAGTTCGATCGGCTTTTGACCCGATGGACGGCGTCGAAAGACACCTCATCGGGCCAGAAAACGTGGCCCCGGCTCCTTGTGAGCCCGACGGGCAGGCCGGCTGGGAGCTGCAGGAAACAAACAGCCGAGGGTTGTGCGGGGACCCTGCCTGGCCTGGCCTGCCATCACGCCATCAAGCCGGTGGATGTCAACATCTTGCTTTTCGCTGCTCCGCTTCCACCTGCCTGGAGCTGCGACCTCCCGACCCCTAGCCCGGCCTCCTCTCTGACTGTGCCCTCGACGCCCCGCTCCCCTTCTCGACTTTCAAACGCACCAACTCGCTTGCCTGCTGGCCTGTCCAGCTGCTCTTCTCTGACTCGCCGACGACCGCCTCGCCCAAGGCCTCCTCGAGTGCAGCACGGACCAGCGGAGATGGGCAGACCAAGAAGAAATCCCCCGACCGCTGCCCCTGCCCCCACGCCTGCCTACCCGCCTCCGGCCTCGCACGCTCCCTCTGGCGAGCCGAGGAAGATGTTGAGATGGGCCTCTTAGCCTGGCTCGCTCCGCCTTCAGCTCCAGCCGGTGCCATCGCAGAGCAGGCAAAGCAGACGACCGACAACGGGGCGGTGAAGCGGCGTGGCGCTGATGAGCTTCAGGGTGACCAGCGCTGCCATACGATCATGGCGTCCATCGACCGTGAGCGAAGAAGCATGGACGAGCATGTGGGCAGGGGGCTAGGAGAAGGGCTGGGGAGGCAGGCAGGGGGCCAGCCGGTGCAGCAGGCAGCTGGCGGTGACTGCTAGATTCCACAGAGCGAAGCACGCAAGCGGGAGGCCCGGCCTAGCCTGGCCTGGCCTGCGACATGGCCTTGATCCTCGCTCCTCGTGGGGCCCTTCGCCTTCGCTAGCCGCGCCCTCCCCGCTCGCCTCGTCTATCCGGGCTTCCCCATCCTGACGGTGGGAGGTGGTATAAGAACCTCGCTCCTCTGTCGGCAGTCGCCTCTCGCGCTCCACCACCGTGCCCCCGTCTCCCTCGCTCCTTCTTGCCTGGACCCCTCCCCTGCCTCCCCGCACACCTCCGTCCCATCGGTTCCACTTCGTGCACCTGCCCATCATGTCCCACTTCGACACCCTCCAGGTGAGTCTCGGCGCTCTCGCCTCTCAGCCGGTGTACCGAGACCCCGTCAGATCGGTCGAACGGAGGTAGCAGGGGCCGTTTGGTCGTCCCAGGCGCCCAGCCGACCGGGATCGCGGGCGAAAGCGAGATTGGCGCCTCGGATCGCGGTTGGACCGCAGTCAGAATAAATGTGGGCCGATCGAGTTGCGCCGCAGAGGTTGTCGGCGGGATTTGCAGCGGGGGCCGTTGTTCTGCGGCATCCCGTGTGCGTCCCAACGCCCGCCGTCGAGATAATCAGCGCGGGAGGCTCCTCCGGATGGCTGGTTGCGGGGTCAGAGGAGGAGCAATCGCGTCCACGCGACCGAGGCAGAACGAGCGCCGCCGATGGAAGAGAGGCACTGAGCTGACGACGTTTATACCATGCTTTTCATCTCTGCACACGTCCAACAGCTCCACGCCGGTCAGGAGATCGACTCGGCCACCAACGCCCGGGCCGTTCCGATCTATGCCTCGACCTCGTTTGCCTTCAACAACTCGGCCCACGGTGCCGACCTGTTCGGCCTCCGCGCCTTTGGCAACATGTGAGTGCTGCTCGCGGGCGGCTCGCCTTTTGCATCGCGGTGTGGCGGAAGCATTCAATCCTAGCACACAGCCGGGTCGGCGGCTGTTCGACGGACAGAACGGCCGATCAGCGACATGGCAATCGCGTGGACCGGACTTGGACCGCATCGCTGACTCGGCCTTTTCCCTGTTTCCGGCCCGCGCTTCTCCTCGCCTCCACCTCGCAGCTACTCGCGTCTGATGAACCCGACCAACGACGTCTTTGAGAAGCGCATGGCCGCGCTCGAGGGAGGTGCCGCCGCGCTCGCCACGTCGTCCGGCCAGGCCGCGCAGGGCATGGCGGTGCTCGCGCTGTGCAACACCGGCGACAACATCGTCTCGTCGTCGTACCTCTACGGCGGCACCCACAACGCCTGGTCCACCCTCTTCCCGCGCATGGGCATCACGACCAAGTTTGTGCGCTCCGAGAAGCCCGAGGACTACGCGGCGGCCATCGACTCCAAGACCAAGGCCATCTACATCGAGTCGATCGCCAACCCCAAGTACCTCGTCCACGACATCGCCGCCATCGCCAAGGTGGCCCACGACAACGGCATCCCGCTCATCGTCGACAACACGTTTGGCGCCGGCGGCTACCTCGTCCGCCCCATCGAGCACGGCGCCGACATTGTCGTCCACTCGGCCACCAAGTGGATCGGCGGACACGGCACCACCATCGGCGGTGTGATCATCGACGCCGGCAAGTTTGACTGGAAGGCTTCGGGCAAGTTCCCGCAGTTCACCGAGCCCTCGGCGGGCTACCACGGCCTCAAGTTCTGGGACACGTTTGGTCCCATCACGTTTGCCATCTACTCGCGCGTCGTCATTCTGCGCGACCTGGGCCCGTGCCAGAACCCCTTCGGCTCGTTTATGCTGCTCCAGGGCATCGAGACGCTCTCGCTCCGTGTTCAGCGCCACGTCGAAAACGCCCTCGCCCTGGCGACGTGGCTCGAGGCGCACCCGCGCGTCGCCTGGGTCTCGTACCCGGGCCTCGCCTCGCACCCGTCGCACGAGGTCGCCAAGCGCTACCTCAAGCGCGGCTTCGGCGGCGTCCTCTCGTTTGGCATCAAGGGCGACGCCGCCGTCGGCAGCGCCTTTGTCGACTCGCTCAAGCTCGCCACCAACCTGGCCAACGTCGGCGACGCAAAGACCCTCATCATCCACCCGGCCTCGACGACGCACCAGCAGCTGCCCGACGACGAGCAGCTCGCCTCGGGCGTCACAAAGGACCTCATTCGCGTCTCGGTCGGCATCGAGTGGATCGACGACATCAAGGCCGACTTTGAGCAGGCCTTCAAGGCCACCGAGGGCGTCACCGGCGGCGTTCCCGCCGGCCAGACGGCCGTCCCCGGCCTCAGTGGCGCCGCCTAGAGCGGCCACAGCGCTGCCCACCGGCCTACACAGGCCCGCCATCGAGGAGACGGCGGTGACAACGACGACGACGACACAACGATCACGACCACGACCACGACGGATGGCGGCGATGGGCGATTGATAGATCCTTAGAGGGGGGAAAGCAGCGAGCCAGGCCGAGATGGACATGGCCAACAGCGGCGGCCACGTCAGCAGCGGCAGCAGCCAAGAGCAGTGTATACCACCCAGACGACGGCGGGAGCAGCCTGCCCGCCCGCCCGCCAGCAAGCCAGCCACGATAATGAGCTCAAGGGCGATCCCGCTCCACCCAGCCAACGACCCCTGTCTTTCCGTTCCTCGCGTCCCGTCCGTGCCTCTCATCCCGTTCCCGTTCCGCCGCATTCCGAGCCACAGCCGCATCCTCGCTTTCTCCCTTGCTTCCGATCCCTCTTGCCACCGGCCGTTGCCTCGAGCCAGCCGACGGGTTCCGCTCGAACTAGAAGGCGCCCCTCGACGCGGCGCCGCGGGGCACGACGAGCGCCTCTTCGGCTCGCGCCGCTGCCCGGCTCAGCGCGGCTACGCTCGGCGTCTGGCGCACCGCCTTGTGGCCTCCGCCGCCAGACGACGCCGACGAAGATCCCGCCGCCCCCGACGCCGTTGCCACGGCCCCTCGCCAGAGGCCAGCCACCTTTTCGGCTGTCGTGGCCGTCGAGGCCGATGCGGCTCCGCTGACGTCGCTCTTGGCGTCGTCGTCGGCGGGCCCCACCGCCGCCGCCTCGTACTGCAGGGCCAGCGTGGCAGGCGTGATGATGCGCGACACGGGCGACGGGCCCATCATGCTGCCGCCGCCGAGTCCGCCCGGCGCGCCGGCGTCGAGGAAGGTGCTGCGGATCGACGAGTCGCTGAGGCCGCGCGGGCGCAGGGTGCGCTCCAGCAGCGCGCCCGGGTACGACGACTCGGGATCGTCTTCGGTGTCCAGCGCCGAGGCGTGGTGGCGCGATCGGCCGTGGTGGAGGCTCACCTCGTCGTCGTCGACGATGCGGCTCAGCGGTCGCTGCGCAGCGCCCCGGTTCGCGCTGCCGCTGGCCAGGAGGCTGCTGCCGAGGCTCGAGGCGTCGCGGCGCTGGGGCGTGTACGACGACGACGACAGCGACGGTCCGTGGCGCCCCGACGGAGAGGCACCGAAGCCTTCCGGGTTGCCGAGCGTGCCGGCGAAGAGCCCCGACAGATTGCGCGACTGGACGCGGCTGAGCGATCCCGGCGCACGCCCGCGCTTAGGCCGCGGTCCTGCCTTCAGGCCACCACCGCTCGGCGGCGGCGAAGTCGATGCCAGGGAGCTCGTGCCGCCGCTAGAGGAAGCGTTGCTCGCTTCGGCGGCCGATGCGTGCAGGCCCTTGACCTCGACGGCGACCGACGACGATACGACGGCGGCCGATGCGCGCGGAGCGAGATGTGAGGCGTAGGCCGAGCCGCCCGAGACGGCGCGCGTCGGCTGCATCCGGCCTCCTGCGCCGGCGCCCGAGCCGGATGGCCGTGACAATGATGATGATGGCGCCCCCAAGCCGAGCCTGCCCGCCGCTCCCGACGACGACGCTTCGGCGCTGCTTCCGCCGCCGTCCATTGCTGCTGAGCCCGGTCCGGTTCCGGTCCCGGCGCCGGCGATGCCCGTCGAAGCGGAGGCCAACGACGCCGCCGCCGAGGACGACGACGTCGACGAAGATCCCGTCGACGACGGCCCGCCAAGCAGCATCTTGCCGAGCCAGCCGACGGCCGAGGGGATTGGCAGCAGCGAGCGGTCTTCGGCCGCCGTCGCTCCGAGGTGCTCTTGGAGCAGCTTGGCGGCCGCGCCCGGGTTCATGTGGATCTCGTTTACGCAAAGCCGCAGCCTCGCCACCTCGCACAGGATGTCGCGGAAGGCTTTGAGCACCGCGAAAAACTCCTTGCGCGACACGAGGCTCTCGCTCGAGGCGTCGCGCGAGCCCATGGATGAGTCGTCGCGCGCCTGCTGGCGGCTCTCTTGCTCGACGAGGCGGCGGAAGTGGTCGCGCAGGCCGTCGACGTCGCGCAGGATCGAGTTGACCGTCGTGCGCGCCAGATGGCCCACGTCGCCGGCAAGATGCTGACGCTGCAGCCGCCGTGTGAGCGTGTCGACGTCGGCGCTCGACAGCCGTCCAAACAGGCGCTGAATGTAGTCGAGCAGCGTGGCGAGCTGGCTGGTGCGGTTGTCGCGCTCCCGCCTGGCAGCCTCGGCGAGGAAGGCCGAATTGCCTGTGGCCGAGGCGGCATCGTGTTCGCTGCCGCCGCCGCCACCGCCAACGGCGCTGATCGTGTGCTCGCTCCCCGCCTCGGCGCGGCTCGGACGCCGCGTTACCGGCGTGTCGCTCGAATGCGAGGCGCCCGCAATCGCCGGCACCAGCCCCGCGGACATCGAACGGGGGCTATCCTGGAGGGAGCCATCTAGGACTCCCGCAGCCACGCTGCTGGCAGCCGATGACCGCGAGTAGGATCGCGCAGGCTGCGCACGTGTCGCCGCCGACGATCGGCGTGCGCTCGAGGGCGTGCGGGTGAGGGTGACTCCGGGCAGCGGCGACGTCGCCGTCGTGTTGGAGGTCGCTGCTGCTTCAGCTCCTGGCACCACCACCTCATCGGACAGCGTTACAGGCGCGAGGGCTGCATCGTCGTCGTGCTCGTCGCCCTCGCCCCCGTCGATGTCGGACCGACGTGACGACGACGGCACTCGGTAACTGCTGCCGAAGCCGAGGCTGCTGGGCGGCCGCGAGTGCATCGAGGGCCGTGGCGATGAAGACGAGGCGGCTGCTCCCGTTGTCGATGCCCCGGGCGTCGCTGACGAGGAGAAGTGGTCATAGACGCTGCTGGCATCGGCCTGCTCGCGGATCGCCGCCAGCTCCTCGGTGCGGGCCTCGAGCAGCTCCTGCAGCTGGGCGTTGCCCTGTCGCAGCGCTTCATTGTCCCGGACCAGCGTATCGACGACGCTGGCCACCTCGTCGCCGCTGCCGCCGTCGTCGGCGTCTGCGCCTCCATTGCCGCCGACCTGGCCATCCTTGCCACTCTCGCTGCTCCTGGCTTGGCGCATCCCGACGGCGAGCCTGCGACGCGCCTCGTCGAGAGCCTCCTCGCTGACGCTGACCTTGGCGTCGCGGCGAATCGAGGCGATGTCGACCTCCTTGCGCGCCTGCTTGAGCGACTCGGCCAGCTGCGTGTTGCGCTCCGACAGCTTGCGCGCGCGCGCCTCGGCAGCGTCGGCGCGCTTGCGCTCGGCGGCGAGCTCCTGCTTGGCGTCGTCGAGCTGGGTCGCGAGCCGGTGTGCCTTGTCCTCGGCGCCCGCCATGCGCGTCTGGCTCGCCCGCAGCTTGGCCAGCTGGCCGCGCACCTCGTCGAGCTCGTGGAGCAGCGTGCGGTTGCTGCTGTCGGCCGCCTCGAGATTGAGGTTGGCCTGTGCCAGCTGCCGCTCTAGGCCCGACGTCTCCTTGTAGCTCTTTGTGAGCCGGCTCATGAGGCCGTCGCGCTGCTGGATGTACTCCTGCGCCTGCTTTTGCGAGCGCGCGTGCATCGCATCGTGTCGCTTGAGCAGCGCCTGTCCGATTTCTGCGAGCGATAGTAGCCAGTTGGGCCGAGGTGAGAGCAAAAGAATCGCGTCGAAAGCATAGAGCAGTGAGGTCGGTCGATTGTCAGTATGCTTTGCGGTTCTCAGACCCAAGCGAGCAGCTATCGTTTCGATTCCCATCCGGGATCGCCATCCCGCTCGAGTCATGGCTGCCCTTTGTGTACCCGCTCGCCGCCGCTACTCACCTGCGCTCAGCCTGAGGTCGGCCTCGAGGTCGCGCCACTCTTGCCGCGCGCGAATGGCGCTGGGGCAGTCGTCGCGACCGCAGCAGCAGGTGCAGCGCCCACGGGTCGCCGAGGCGCCGCCGTAGTCGCTCCCGCTCTCGCCCGAGATGCTGCGCCGCCGCCTACAGAGGCTGGTGCTGGCGCTGATGCTGCCGGCATCGCTGCCGGTGGCGCCGTCGTCGCTGCGTGCTCCGCCCCACTGCGAGCCCGTCTCGGTGTTGACGGCGAGCGATTCGGCGTACGTCGACTTGCGGTTGAGCCTGAACTCGGAAATGATCTTGGTAAAGTCCTCAATGGTGCGCGACTGGCGCACGCCCTCCTCGAGCTCGTCGATCTCGGCCGGGTCGGCCGTGGACAGCATCGACATCGATTGGTCTCCGCCACCGCCGCCGCCGGTGGTGTCGGCGATGGATTCGGCGTAGTCGGACCCAGCTGCATCGCCGGAAGCGTCGCCCTCGCCCAGCGAGCCCGCTCGGGATCGCAGGGGCGAGAGGAACGACGACGACGCCATTGAATTGGTGCCGTCGGCGCGGCGTCGGGTCGGGCTGTGCGTCGCCTGAAGGTGATCGCGCTGGTGGTGCAGATGATTGCTGCCGCCGGCGTGGCGGAGCGATGTGGTACGCGCAGAAGGAGAAGCAGTGGCGCTACGAGCGTCGGTCCCTTCGTCTTCCTCTGGCACCTGCCCGTCTAAGCCCAGGCCAAGTCCGAGCCTTCGTGGCGAGCCGGTGCTCATTGTGGCAGCGTGCGGTGAGCTCAGCGAGGAGGGCGACGAGAGGTGGTCGCGCCCCGCTGCGTCGAGCTGACCTGCTGCAGTTGGTTGCTGCTGGTCCTGCGACGAGGCCGGCTGGCCAAAGGGATGGTGGTGCTGTTGACTAACGTACCTCGCGCTGCTACCGGTGCGGCGGTGCCGCTGAGGCTGACGCTGGAGGCCTGGCTGGTGGCGGCGTTGCTCGGTCTGTTCGGGGCGCTGCCGTACCGGCTCGTCGGTCTCGGTCTCGGTCTCTGCGCCCGGAGCTCCGCCGCCTCGTCCCCCACCGCTACCGCTGGCGGCCGAGAGGGCGGGAGAGTGCGGCGTCGACCAGGCCTGATCGGCGATGAGCGGGGAACCGAGAAGGGGCGAGCAGTGGATGGCCGGTAGCGAGAGGCGCTTGAGATGGCGGGGAGCGATGGTTGCGAATCACGAGGGCCGAGGACGGCCGCGCAGTGGAGATCCAGAGAGATGGCAAGGAACGGCAGAGAGGTCAAACGAAGAGGTGACTAGGCTTGGTGCATCGATCAGCTGAGATGGTTTGTGTGTGCCGGTGCCGATGTTGTCGCTTCTAGGAAGAGCCCCGAGAGATGCTGCAGCCGGTCTCTTGGTTCCGCCGTCCCAGAGTAGGGTTGCGCACTGTAGAGGATTACGAAGAGAGAAACGCTCAGAGCGCTAGCCTATTGTGAGGTGATGCAGACTAGTGTTCGGATCGATGTGGTGCTGCTGTGAGCGTCGTCTCCGTCGAAGCAAGGCGTAAGCGGTAGTTGGGCGGGCTAAGCGGGTGGTGTGCAGTCTAGGGTCGAGGGCCGGACAGATAGGCGGGTCGAGTGTCGGATGCGTTCGGAGTGGTCAACGAGACGACGATCGAGGCCGTCAAGGGACGGTGGTGATGGTGGTGGTGGTGGGCGGGTGGGAAGCATGCAAAGGACAAAGCCAGCAGGTAGTGTGGGTGCGTCGTTGCGAGGCGAGGCGAGGCGGAGCGGAGCGTGCCCGAAACCAAGTCCTGAATGCTTAGGCCAGCGTAGGTTGGGAGCAGAGGTCGCGGTTTGGTCTGGAAGGTGTGGCTGGCCAGTTTTGATGCAAGGAGGACGACGGGGGCCAAGCCAGGGTCGGGCGAGCGTGCGTGCGTGCGAGCGCGGGTGGGTGGGTGGTTGGGTAGGGTGCGTGCCTGGTGTTGGTTGGTTCCGCCCGTCCGCCCCCAGGCCCAGTCTCGGCCTTTCCGCCAGACTAGGGCCGGGTAGGGCTGAGATGCCCCTTTTGTTTCGGCGGGTGCCGCACGCGCTGCGCTGCGTTCGGGCTGACCGGGCAAGCGGGCGGGAAACGGAAGAAGGCCGAGCAAACAGGCGGTAGCCAAGGCGAGAGAGAGAGAGAGAGCAACACCCGGCCCAGGCCAGGGCTGCCAGTGGGCCGACACGCGCACGCGTCCCTCAAGCCAGGCAGGCCGGGCCTGGCCAGGCAGGCAGGCAAGGGCTGGCCTTGATGCGCCTCGGCCTTTTTCCCTGTCCGATTTTTCGCGGGTCAGATACATTGAGCGCCCCGCTCGCCGAGGCTGCTGCTCGAGCTACCGGTACCAACCCTACCATCCAACGGCGGCAAGGTCGCGACGGGAGAGCGTGTGGGCCAGTCCAGCGTGCACGATCGGGCTGTGTAAGCCGCGCTGAACGATAGCGGAGTGAAGCGGCGACGGGAAAGATCGAGCTCGTTACGATTCCAGGCCGCGCCGTAAGGCTCAGCCAGCTGGTCGGGTCGGGCGTTGTCAGGCGCAGCACTGAGCTCATCTCGACGGACGGGGGGGCTGCTCGACCAGCCGGCCCGCTTCCTCGCCTTGCTCAGCATCAAGCTGCTCGACTCGCTAGGCCGTGCCTCTGAATGATCCGCGGTGCTTCGTCTCATCACTTTCCATTGCTGTCGTGCCCGTTCGCACGCTCTCGAGCTCAAACCATGCCGGCCCAGCTCGACACGAACGGTACTGCTCCTCCTTACTCTTCCCCTTACCTAGGCTCCACCGGCGAGGCTGCTGGTAAGGATGGTCGAGAGGATGCGCGGGATATCCTTCATCTCGCGCGCCACAAACGCCTTGCCGGGGAGCTGCTTGGCGGTGTAGACGGCCTCGTTGCCCTTATCGATGAAGAGGACGGCAGTCTTGACCGTCTCGTCGGTGCCGAGGGTGCGCGAGAGCGTGTGCGGGTTGATGCCGTACCGCGCCAGGTTGGCGTCCGAGATGGCAATGACAAAGTGGTCGTCGCACTTTCCCTCGTCGCTCCCAACGCTGGCGGCGAGGCCGACGGTTTCGTCCATGTCGCCGCCGTCGTCGGACGAGGTGGGGACGCCGTCGAGCCAGGACGAGGGAAGACGCTTCTTGACGTCCCGGATCGAGTGCTCGATGCACTTGAGCGTAAAGTCGCCCGACTCGCAGTACTGCGTGTGCGAGACGATCGATCGGAGCACGCGGTACTGGTCGCCCTCGCTGCGCGGCAGCTTGCCGATCCCCACCAGCGGGATCATGTGGTTGTCGCCGCTGTGGCCCACAATGTCGAGCGCGAACCGGGTTGGATCGACGCGAGCAAAGGCTTGCATGACCATCTGCGGGGATCGTCGAGGGCGAGGCCGAAAGGAAGGGGCGACAGCATGGTCAACGCGCGTCCCGTCACGGCACATCATCCGGACCATCTCTGGACCAATCGTCACTACTCACCAAGCACACCTCGAGCTCCCGCTGCAGTCTTCCGTCAAATTGCATGGAATACATAGAGGCGCTGGCGTCAAGCACGATCCGGATGCGTTTCGGCTTGAGCTGGGGCGCGCCGATCTCGGGGGGTCGTTCGCTGCGACGCTTGTAGATGGCGCGCTCGCCCATGAGGCCCTCGCTGAGCCTGCGCTCGTCGAGCTCGCCGTCCTGCTGGCGCGAGACCCAGGCGCGCTCCTCCTCGTTGGCCTTGAGGTCGTTGAGGGTGTTGGCGAGGTGCTGCACAAAGGGGGCCACCTTGGCGTTGAGCTCGTGCATGTTGACGGCCTCGTGCGGCGCCAGGCCGTTTTCCTTGAGCTGCTTTTCGAGGGCGGCGCGGGCCATGGCGCGCGCCTGCCTCTTGATGTGGTCCGGCACGTCGTCCTTGAGCGCTTTGGACACCCGGTGGATCTTGTGGCCCTTGTACAGCCGCTCGTAGCCGCCCCGACCGCCCAGGCCGGCCGTGTCGCGTCCGCCCGTTCCGCCGCGCCACGTGTTGCCGCCAACGTGTTCCTCGTTGTTGGGATCCTCCTTGCCCTCCTTGGGCCTGTCGAGGTCGGTGGATCGGCCCGCCTTTTTCGGGTCGTAGTCCTCCATGCCCTCAAAGGTGATCTTGAGCGCATCGGCGGGCTTGATGCGGTTGCGCAGCGCCTCGAGGTCGAGGTCGTCGACGGGCAGGCCGCGCTTGCGCAGCGCATCGACCACCCACCGGATCGCCTCGGGCCGGTGCAGGTCGAAAGACAGCGCGTTGAGCAGCACGTCGCTGAGCTTTTCGTCTGGGAAACGCTCCATGTGGGCGACGAGGTGGAGCAGCTCGCGCAGGGAATAGGGGTGGTTGATGAGCCCGGCGTCGAAGCCGTCGCGCAGGTCGTGGAAGGCGACGTCGAGCTTGCGCAGCAGGTCGACGTCGACCGAGGGCGCGGCGGCGTGCAGCAGGCGCACCTCGGACTCAATGTCCGGGTTGGCCACGGCGTAGCACGAGAAGCCCTCGCCCGCCGAGCCGATAAAGTCCTGGCCGAGGAACGGGTAGGACGGCCGGTTGGAGAGCAGCGCCAGCCGGAACGACGGGTGGACGATGACGTCGCTCGGATCGCCGCGGCTGCCGACGGGGCGGATGCGGCGGCCGTCGGGAAGCGTCAGCTCGCCGCGCTCGGCCAGGCTGCGGAACACGGCCGACACCGACGTCGAGCACTTGTCGACCTCGTCGACGACGAGGATCCGCCCGAGCTTGACGGCGCGGACGAGGGGCGAGTCGTAGTAGCGGATCTGGCCGTTTTCCAGCGCAATCTGCTGCAGCAGCCCGCCGACGGTCGAGTCGCGGTTCATCTGGATGTACTCGCGCGGCCGGTTGAGCAGCTCGAGGGTGCGGTCGATGAGCTTGTTCTTGCCCGTGCCCTGGCTGCCCATCAGGAGGAGGTGCTCGCCCAGCAGCTCGAGGTCCTCGGCAAAGGAAAGAAGCAGCGCCGACTGCTGCGGGTTGTTGTAGAAGCTGCCGCCCAGGTCCGGCACCAGAGCCGCGCCGCCGTCCGGGTCGAGCCGGTCGACGTCGAAGCGCGGCACGACGCGGCGCGCGTGCGGCCGGTCGCTGGTGTCGGTGACGTCGAACTCGAGCGTGCGTCCGCGCACCTCGGGGTCGCCGACGCGCAGCCGGGGCACGTAGCGAAACGCGCCCTCGGAGCCCGGCGGGTGGATCTTGCACTCCTGAAGCAGGTTCTGGATGACCTCGCGCACCGTGCTGGGCAGGAAGTCGACGAGGAGCGTGCGCCACACGAGGCCGTGCAGGTCGTAGTCATCCTCGTCGGCGTCGCCGTCGCGCCTGCGCTCGAGGGTGAGGCGCGACGCCATCCGGATCACCTGGCGCGTCCCCAGCCTGCGCGACTTGGCCAGGCCCAGCGTCGGGTCCGAGCTGAGCTGGCGATAGCGCTGCACGAACACGAATAGGCGCTTGAGCGCCGCCGAGTCGGCGGGGATGCCCGTGCGCCGCAGCACAATCTCGCGCTCCTCGGCCTCGTCCATGGGCGTGGTGATACAGGTGGCGAACAGCGTGGCCGCCTCCTCGCTGAGCCAGCCAGCCGCCTTGGTCGCGGTGAGGACGACGCGGAAGCTGTCCGGGATCGAGAGGGGTCCACTTGCGCTCTGGCCTGCCGCATCGCCGCCGCCGCTGCCGCCGCCCGCACCGCCCAGGCTGATCCGCTGCCCGTTCCAGAGCTCGCTCTCACGGTCCTGGAGCAGCCTCGAGAGAGAGCTCAGCGTGGGACCCAGCACGTCGACGCCGGCGAGGTGGATCAGCTTGCCCTGCATCGCGCCCCGGATCAGGGGCGCGGGCTCCCAGCCCGTCGAGCCGTCCGGCGCAGTCGAGCGGCGCATCAGCAGCTCGCCGCCACCCAGGTCCTTCCAGAGCCACACCGACTCGTACGCGTAGCCCAGGGCCGAGGCGAAGAGCGAAATGCACGTCGTCGTCGACGACGAGGGCTTGTGCGCCGCGGCGGCGGACGCCATCTCGGCCGACGAGGCGACGGGCGCAGCGTCGAGCGACCCGGGCACCAGGCAGATGTCGCGGCCGACAGCGTGCAGCTGGACCAGCCGGGTAAAGATGGACAGGACGCGCGGCGTGATCACAACGTCCTGGCCGACCGTCTCGCCGAGCTGCGGCATGGGTCCCAGAGGCAGGGGTCCACAGGGCACCTCGAGGCTGACGGGCGCAGCGCCCTGGCCGGCGTTGGTGAAGGTGATCTTGGCCCGGTTGCCATCGACCCGCTCAATCGAGGCCACGTTGTAGCCCAGGTAGCCGGCGCCCGTGTGCGCAGACTCGGACGCGACGCCCAGCCCCTGATCGAGGCGAAGCTGAGCGAGGAGCTCGCCGAGGGTCTGGTGCTTGTCCTTGTCGAGGGCGCAGATCTGCGGATAGGCGGTGCTGAGGGCCGACAGCGTCGAAGCGGCGATGATCGGTGCTGCGGGTGTCGCCGCCGCGGCCGCGGCCGCCTCTTCGTCCGACTTGATCTGCTTGACGGGCGCAAAGACGGCGATGCTGTCGGCCTTCTGCTGGGCCTCGGTCTGCTCGTCGACGATGGGCGGCAGGGCGCGCGTCGGCGGAAAGGCAAGGGTGAGGTCCTGCAGCAGCGACGTGGCGGTGGTGGGCAGGTTGGGCAGGCGAAGCGTCGGGGGCACCACGTCGTTGCCCTGTGCGAGGGTGGTGTGGAAGCGCAGCAGCGCAGCCAGGTTCGACCAGCGCCGGCAGAGGTCCTCGGCGAGCGGTGTGGGCTCGAGGGCGACGGTCTGGTCGATGGAGCCCTCGACCCAGCGCGCCTGGAAGCGCGAGCGGAACGGCGGGTCGAGCGGGAGGCCCTTGTACGGCGGAATGGGCGTTCCGATCGAGATGACGCGGAAGTTGGGGTGGACGGGGATGAAGCGGCTGGCCAACTTGGGCTTGCCCTCGGCGGCCGACTCGGAGGCCTCCTGGCTTCGCGCCGCCTCGATCTTTTCGGCGGGGATGAGGAAGCTGCCGTCGGCGAGGTTCTGCTCCCGATTCTCGAGGATGTTGTTGATGACGGGCGTGACGCCACGCTCCGCCCTCTCGACGCCCTCGAGGATGAGGAGGTGGCCCTCCTTCATGGCGCGCACGACGGGCCCGTCGACAAAGACGAGGCTGCCGTCGGCGGTGAGGGAGCGGGACTGGAGCATCTCTGCCTCGCCAATGTCGCGGTGGAACGAGATGTACTCGTAGGGCAGCTGCAGCAGCGCGGCGAAAGTGAGGCTGAGGCGGCGGGCATAGGGACCGGGTGGGGCGAGGAGGAAGACGTCCTGACGCAGCTGCCACTTTTTCCCGAGGAACTCGAGGTGCTCGAGGACGAGCGGGTCGTCGAGGTTGAGCAGCAGGCGTTCCGATGGGAGGCGCGTGGGGTCGCGCGCCTCAAAGACGGGGATGCTGACGTTGGGGCCGAGCTTGAGCGTGCCGAGGGGGGTGCCTGCCTTGGGCATGGGCGTCGACGATGGAGAAGACGAGGGAGATGCGCTCGCTGCGCTCGACGTGGTGAGCGGGCGGGTGGGTTGGACATGGCGGCCGATGGAGGCGATCCTGCGCCTTCCGGCAGCGGCGGCGGCGGCGTTGTTGGCGGCCGAGGCTGCCGAGCCATCGTCCGAGGTCATGGCGAAAGGTGAGCGTCGAGGCTGCGGTGAACGTAGCGCGGTCGAGTTTGGGCGTGATGGCGCGGCAAAGAGACGATGATGCGGCCGAGGTCGACGCAGGGCGGACAGCATCAACGGCCGGACCAGCGAGCGAGATGGGGAATCTACGGTCGTCGTCTAGGATGGGACTCTTCGAAGGGTGGTGGGCATGAACGAAGGGCAGGTCGATGAACGTCGAGGGAGAGGGCGAAGGGGGGAGGGGGAAGCCGTTATGGGGGAGGAATGGTTCGAAGCCAAGGCCAAGAAGGACGACGAAGGCGTCGGCAGCGGCTGAAAGCCGAAGCGGTCGAAGCAGCCGGTGATGCGGCCGGCCACTTGCAAAAGCCGAGCGAGACAGAACCAGGCGGCGCCGCGTCCGGGACGTACGTCCGTGATTATTCTTGCGGGGCCAGATGCGGGGCACCAACCACGCCCAGCACACCGGCCTGGCCTCTTTCCGCCTTCATATCCACAGCAAAGTCAGCAGGCAGCAGGCGGCCATCCAGAGGCAGCAACAGATCGTCTTCCTTTGGTTCGGCGGCAGACAAGCAAAAGCGGCGGTTCGCGCAGTCGTGTGTAGTTTAGTCGTACAACAGGACGAGAGGGGGGAGGAAAGATGCGAGGTGGGCAGAGGAGAGAGGAAGGAGAAAGATGGATGCAGTCCGGAGGGCGAGGGAAGGGCGCAGGCAAAGAGAGGCGCGTGAGGGACGAGGAGCGAGCGTGGCTTACTCGTCGTCGCCGCCTTGGTCCTTCTTGTCCTTCTTGTCGCCGTCATCGCCGCCCTTGTCCTTCTTGTCCTCGCCGCCGCCGCTGCCGCTCTTGTCCTTGTTCTGCGCCTGCTTGTCCTCCTCGGCCTTCTTCTTGGCCTGCTCCTCTTTCTTCTTGCGCTCCTCCTCCTCCTTCTCCTTGCGCTCCCTATACGGCGGGGCGGGGCAAACAACACGTGGGTACACAGACGGTCAGCGATTCAAGTCTGCGACGACCGCAACGGCGACCGATACTGGGGCAGCGCTGGGCTGGCCGCGCGCCGTCCGTCGTGCGTGACTCACTCCTCCTGCCTCTTTGGGTTGCCGATTTTGACGTAGCTGTCACCCTCTGCGCCGGCGCTGGTGGCCTCGACGTCGCCCCCGACCTCCTGGTGCTTGATGATGCCGCCCTTGTTGCCCTTGGCGCTGCGCTGGAGCAGCTTCATCTTGGTGGGGCCGTCGGCCTGCACCTCCTCCTGCAGCTTGCCCGCCGTGGCCGCCATGGTGCTGCGGCTGCCGGGCGCGTAGTAGTTGGTGCCAGCCAGCGTGGCAATGATGCTGGAGCCCACAGCAAGCGTCAGCCAGAAGCGGTAGGTCGAGTACCACTTGGGCACCCAGCCGTCGTTTGTGGCGCGCAGGTCGACAAACCACATGGCGACAAACGAGGCCCACTGCGCAATCAGCGCCATCTGCGGCGCCAGGAGCAGCGTGGGCCACGCCAGCACGACGGGCAGCACGCCCACGGCGTACCGCCGGTTGCCCAGCTCGCCGCCGTACTTGCTGAATTCGAAGCCCCAGTGGACGGCGCCCAGGAAGCTGAGCAGCACGGCGCCAAAGCCGACCTGGATGTTTTGGGCGTGGAGGAGGAGCGCGCTGGCCGTCTCGCTGTCCATGGTCTTGTCGTAGCCGAGGTTGACGAGGTGCTCCTGGCGCGCCAGCCAGATGGACGCGCCGGCCGTTGTGACATAGGGGATGGCGCCCGCACCGCCCCACAGGAGCGCCGGCCGGGGTACGGCCTGGGCCATTTCGCCCGTGATGGACTTGGCATCCTTGAGGATCTCTGCGGCGCCGGACCTGGACGTCTCTCCAGCGTCCTGCTTGGAGGCGGCCTGGTCTCCTCCGGCGCCGGTGCCGCTGGCGCCGGCGATGGAGCTCTCGATGCTCGACTTGACCGATTTGACCTCCTCCTTGATGTTTTGCTTGGTGTGCTGCCACGAGTCCGAGGCGGGCTTGCTCGACTGCGGGTTGGCGGCCAGGCGCGACACCGATGAGTGGAAGGGGCGTGCGGCGGCGGGCGAGAACCTCTGGATGGGCGCTCGTCGTGCGGCTGCGGCGACGAGGAAGCGGCCGGCACCAGCTCCGCCGGTGCGAGAGAGGATGAGGTTGGCCGCCGGAGATCCGAGCATGGTCGAGGAGCGCAGGCGGGATGCAGGGGAAGGACGGGGTACCGCTGAGGGAGAAGGAGAGGTGCCGGTTGGCTGTCGATGGAGCGGATGGGCGCGCGAGCGAGCTGGTCGGGTCGGGTCGGGTCGAAGTTGCGGGTTATTAGAGCAAGAAGCCTTGTGAGAGGGTTGGATGGTGGATGATGGGAGGAAAGGGAGAGACTGGATGGCGACGAGACAAGAAAAGGCTGGAGAGCCAGGGCGACGGCGACGGCGACGGCGTCGGCGACGGCGTCGGCAACGAGGCAGGTGTCTTGTGAGCACGCAGACTGGCCTGACCGGCAGGCAGGCAAGCCAAGGCCAGATCGAGCGACGATGTGCGGCAGGTCCAGCCAAGCCAGCAGGTTCAGCCACCTCTCTCTGCAGCATGGCCCGGGCGGGGGCGAGGGCGAGGGCGAGGGCGAGGGCGAGGGCGAGAATCGCACGGCGACGATGGCGAGGGACGTCACCTCACAGGCGTCGACGAGGTGGCCGGCCAGACAGCCAGGCAGCCCGACTTGCGGGGCGGGGCGGATGGAAGCCGAGGCAGGCGGAAGCAGAGCAGGCCGCCAAGCCACCGCCAACCAAGGCAGGTGGAGGCTGGCAAGAGGCAGCGTGCAACTCTGCGTCATCTGCGCCCACCCACGGCCGACGCACGGTGGCTAACGCCGCTCGCGGGCCAGCTGCCGCCGCTTAGCTTGATGGACCCTCCATCTGCCCGTCGGCCCGCCCCGCCGCCGCTTTTCCGACAAGCCGGCGCAGCAGACGCAAAGCAAGGCAAAGGCAAGCACCGCAGACGGCGGCGGCGACGGGGCGCGCTGCGACGGCAATCGACGTTTGCCAGCTGGCCCTGGCCCTCGTCGCTCTTCCGATCCGATGGCAGCGCAGCAGCCACCTGCCGGCGACGACATACGCACGCCTCCTCGTCGCACATCGCGCCCAAAGGGCCAGGCCAGACCAGCCAGGCCACCTCGATGCTTCGCGACGATGCTCACGAGGTGATGCTTGGCCCAGTCGAGGAAGGCAGAACCAGGCCAGAGCAGCGACAGATCCACAAGCGTCGTTGTCGAACATGGCTACGGTCAGAACGCGGTGCAGCAGAGATATCGAGGCGGGCGCTGCGATGCGCTCGAGGTCGTGATGGAAGCAGCCAGGCCTGGGCAAAGCGAGCCAAGGCGCTCAGGAGGAGAGGCAGGCAGGCGGCAGGCTGAGCTCAAGTCGCGTGGCCTGGCCTTGGCCTCGAACCTCGGCTCCGAAAACGAGGTCCCCCTCAACAGAGGCAGGGGCTTCTCGCTCGGCATGCCTGCCACCAACTGCACGCACGGTCCAAGCCCGAGGCCACCCCTTGCTCGGCGTGCGCACCACCATCCCTCAGTACTGCCTCTCGAGCTCCGGTCCCATCCGCACACCTCCTCCCACGCTCCCTCTATCCCGCCCTCGCTCCTCTTCCCCCGCCGCCGACGACCCGACCATGACGGACCCGCTCGACCTCGCCCTCGACCTGATGCGGCGCATGCCGCCCTCGTCGTCCGAGTCCAACCTGGACCTCCTCGTCGGCCTCCTACCCAACTACGGCGAGGAGCTCGTCTCGTCCGTCGACCACCCGCTCCGCGTCAAGGTCGACGACAGCCAAGAGGGCGCCGGACGCGAGTACCTCTGCTGCGACTACAACCGAGATGCGGATAGTTACCGCAGCTGGATCTCCAACACCTTCCACCCGCCGCTCGACCTTGACCCGAGCCAGAGCATCGATGGCCAGCCTGGAAACTTGCCCAGCCCCGTCCTACGCCAGCTCGAGATCAAGGCAAACGAGGTGTTTGAGACGTATACCAAGCTGTGAGCGCCAGCGACGGGGGCGGACGCCGGTGTTTGGTCGACGAGCGCGTCATCACTTACCCAACTTCCCCCTCGACACTGCCCCTGCCCGTTCGGCCCCAGCTACTACGACTCGGCGCTCTCGAGCGTATACCTCTGGGACCTCGAGGCAGAGCCCAGCGTCTTTGCCGGGTCCAGCGTCGGCTCTCAGGCTCCCTCCACGTTTGCCGGCGTCATCCTGATCAAGAAGGGTGAGTGTCAGCGTCGTCCACCCCGTCGTCTTCGTCGGCGCACGCCCCCTAGCGCTGACCCGACCCTCGAGACCGCCCTTGCTCCCCTCTTCCTCGCGCACCCCCGCCAGCCATCGGCGATGCGGCGAGCGGCAACGGCACGTTTGGATCCTGGGACTCGCTCCACGTCTTTGAGGCCACCGAGCAGCCGGGCGCCGCGCCAAAGGGCGGGCTGGCGGGCGCAACGGGCGCAGCCAAAAAGGCCATCCCGAGCGCCAGCTACAAGCTCACCTCGACCGTCATGCTCAGCCTGGGCCGCAGGGAGGACGAAAAGCCCGGCGCCGAGTCGCACCACCAGTCGGGGCAGCCTTCGTCGTCGTCGACGACCAAGCTGGGCACCATGGAGATTGCCGGCAGCCTGACCCGGCAGGTGAGTGACGGCGACGGCTGTGGCGATGGCGATGGCGGTCCGGAGAGAGTTGGATTGGATTGGGCGAGACTGGAGAGCGGAGGATGCTGACCCTGCTCTGTTCTGCCCCTCCTCTTCCATCTCCCGCCACCTCGCTGCTCGACAGACCGAGGGAGACTACCCGCTGCCCGACTTTGTCTCGCACCTCGCCAACGTCGGCAAGCTGGTCGAGGACGTCGAGTCGAGGATCCGAAGCCAACTGCAGGTGAGCAGCCCGTATGCGCCGTCTCGACCGGTGCCACCCTTTCTGTGCTATGAACTGACACCCTCGTGCCCGCCATCGTCGTCGTCGCCGACAGGGAGTCTACTTTGGCAAGACGCGCGACGTCGTCTCGAACCTGCGCAGCACCCAGTCGCTCGAGCGCGAAAAGCACGCGCGCAACCTGCAAAAGGAGCTCATGGGCCTGTGGAAGCGGGCGCCTGCCCAGCCGACGTCGGACGAGTAGGGCCCCCCCATTCGGCCGTACCGAGGCTGCAGTGGTCGTCTGTCTGGACATCGAGATGCGATGCGGGCGGGCGAATAGAAGACGACGATGCCGTGTCGACTTGTCGTTGTGTGCGTGTGCATGTGCGTGTGCACGTGCGTGTGCATGCGTGCTGGTGACGAGGTGAGGGGCGAAGCGGGGGATGGAGTGGTATACAACGTGCGCGTGTGCGTCTGTGTGTGTGCGAGCAAGCGAGCGAGGGCTGGTCGTGTCGTGCGCTCGGCCATGCGCGGCGAGACCGGGGCATCAGGGAGCCTCGACGATCTCGACGCCCTCGTGATCCAGTCCTGCCTCTCCGTCTTCTTCGTCGTCGTCGTCTTCCTCTTCATCCGCGAGCTTAACGATGGGTTTCCCGATCTTGTCTGTGGTGGCGGTGAGGTGCAGCAGTGGAAGCGGAGAGACCAGATGGACGGAAGGGGGGTGGGTTGGAAGAGAGGAGAGACGGTGGGGAAGCGAGGGTCTGGGTCAGCATGTAGACCGGGAGGTGATGAGAGACGGGCCAGGGAGGGGAGCGATGAAGACGGGGAGGGAGAGGGGCTACGAACCAGCACCAACAGCGCGTACCGCGACCGCAAACACCTCATCATCCTCGATCTCGACCTTGTCCTTTGCGCCCTCGCTGCAGGGCTGGAAGACCTTTTCGCCATCATCGTTCTTGCCGAGTCGATACAGCGCCAGGTCGCTTTGCGGATCCACCTCGGTCCAGGACGACGGAAACTCCACCTCCGCCTCCGTGTTCGACTCGGATTCGACAGCGAGGGGGGCGAGGATGGCCGAGGGTGAAGGCGAGTTGGACGAGATCATGGCACCGTGGAAGGAGCGTAGGATCGAGCCCGTGCTCATCTGCGGCGGCGTGCTGGGTACGTTTAGGAATAGCGTCGTCCGACCCAGTTTGAGCAGGAGCGTCTTTGTGGATGCCTACAGACCGGACGGCGATGCAACGATGGTGGTGCGGCTTTCGTTAGTAGGTGCGTTGGGTTCATCGTGACACCGACGGAGAGGGAAGGGGGGGAGGTACGAACCATCTTGGGTTCCGGCCTTTTTGGTGTGCCGTCGTCGTTCCGGTGCTTGAGATGCCCGCGCGCGTGAGAGAGGGAGGGAGGAGGGAGGGGAATAGAGAACGGTAGGTCGAGAGGGTGGGTGGTGGTGGAAGAAAGTGAAGCAGCGAGCGAGCGAGCGAGCAGGAGACGGACGTGCATGCCCCACCTGGCGCCGCCCTTGGCAAAAAGTGGAGCAGGCTATGCCAGCCCTTCCCTGGGCTGCGCAGGCTCTCGGACCAGCCTCTGTACGCCTGCTGCTGCCCCGCCTCCGACTTCCGGAGCCTTTCCGCTCGCCTTAGCTTGGACCCCCTCGTCCCTCTCCATCCCATCCTCCAGGCAGGCCGGGTCGCACGCGCAGTCGCCAGACGTATTTGGCTCGTTGCATGCGTCGCTTCTCGTTCGTCGTCAGAATGCCTCTTTCATTGGACTCGGCGAGCCCGCCTCACCGCTGCTGCTGCTGCTGCTGCTGCTGGGCGGCCCGCTCGGAGCGAGGGACAAAGTACCGGTTCCTAAACTCGTCCGGATCGGCATCGGCGCGGTAGACGCCGCGTCCATCGGTGCGCGGCGCCCGCACGGCCGTCCTCCCAACCCCAGCCTCTCCACCTCCCTCTCTCTCGCCATCGCCATTGCCCTCCAGATCGCCCTCGTGGCCATCGACGTCTTCGCTAGGGGGCACCTTTTCCATCGTGATCAGCCGACGGCCCCACCGTCCAAAATCCTGCAGGCTGTGGTGCAGCAGCCTCATGCGTCCCTGGCCGCGCGCCCGCTTGTGTCGCGGCAGGTCGACCTTGACCTTTTCGCCGCCCCCCGAGCCGCACCGCTCCCGCTGCTGTCCACCCCCTCCCTCTCCCTCTCCCTCTCCCTCCCCTTCGCCGCCGTCGTCGTCGTCCTGGCCATCGTCGGCATCAATGACTACGGGCAGCCAGAAGACGAGGCGGCCGTGCGGCTTGAGCAGGTTGTAGGCGTACTCGAGCAGGTCGTCGATCAGGTCGACGAGGTGGTAGGGCCGCGTGGGCGGGATGTAGTCGGATCGCTCGTGCGACCAGCACCCCTTGCCCGGCCCGAGGCCGTCGGGCATCCAGAAGGCTTCGTCCCGCTGCTTTTCCGGGTCGCGCTTGCCCAGCCGCTTGGCTCCCGCCCTCACACCGTACGGAGGGTCGGCGACGATGCCGTCCAGGAACCCGCCCTCGCCCTGCACAGCGACACCAGCCGACGACGACGACGACGACGACGACGACGACGACGCCGGCTTGCCCTCGAAAAGCGACCGGCGGAAGGGCGCGCGCGACATGTCGCACACGAGGCAGTCGAGGATGCGGTCGCGCACGCCGTACTGCTGCGCCGACTTGATGATGCCGATACTGCCGGCGCGCGCCGGGTCGCTCTCCTTGAGCTTGGCGTTGGTCTTGCCGCGCATCGTCCGCCCGTCAATGTCGCTGCCCAGCGTCATGGCGCCAAACACGGCCGCCGCGTACAGCAGCGAGCCCGTGCCGGCGAACGGGTCGTAGACCATCCGGCCCGGCCCCGCCAGCGCCAGCGAGGCCATCAGCAGCGACATCTCCGACTCCATCGACGTGTTGCCAATGTAGACGCGCTTCTTGAGGTCGAGCTTGTCGATCAGGTCGCGCGCCAGGCCCGTCTGCCCCTCGAGGGCAGGGTCGTTGGACTTGCGGTACCTCGGCGGCTCGGCGGCGGCTCCGCTGCCGCTGGCGATGCCCATCCTGGACAGACTCGGGACCAGCGACTCGACTCGCAGGTCGATGCGTCGTCCAGCAAAG
>NW_006920886.1:445468-464648 GCF_000417875.1 Pseudozyma flocculosa PF-1
CGTGCTTTGCGGCGGGGCCGCCTTGCCTGTCGCCGCGGCCGCGCCAGCAGCAGCGCTAGAGGGCGACGTGTCGGCATCGGCGCTCGCACCTGCACTTGCACGACCCTCTTGCTGCAGCCTTTCGGCTCGAGACGGTGCGGCGGTGGGCTGGTAGCCGGCGGGCCAGAGGTCTTGGCCGAGGTACTCCTCCATGACGCCCCACCGCATCGAGGGCTCGCGGAGCTGGATCCGGCCTTGGAACTCCATGTAGGCGAACGACTGGATCACGTCGACCTTGCGGCGCTCCGAGATGGTGCCGCTGTAGGAGAAGACGTGCGCCTTCCACGAGGGCACCGTGATGGAGGGCTCCCAGAGCGGACGGTGCGATGGCGTCTGAGCGAGAGCGTGGAGCTCGGCGTACGAGGAACCGTGGGCCCAGTAGGCCCAGATGGAGCGGAGACTGACGCAGCGTCGCAGCAGCTGCTGGGCCACGGCATCCGAGGGGAGGTAGACGAGCTGGTAGGGGCGCGTCGGATCGGGCTGCCACGCCGAGGTCGAGGTCGAGGTTGAGGACTGCGCGTGTTTGTCCGACATTGAGGCGGAGGAGGACGCGGCCGACGGGTAATTCTTGGACACTGGCACGGGCACAAACGCGAAGGGCACTTCGAGGTAGGCAGCGGCCGAGTAGAAGTCGGGCAGGCGGAACGTGGCATGGGTGGTGGCGAAGTGGGCAATGTACAGCGGGCCGATGGTGGAAGGCGACGGGTGCGGCGGGAAACAGGGCCCCGCGGCCAGCTGGGCCGTCGCTGCCGCCGCCGCCGTCGTCGTCGTCGCCGAGGTCGATGTGGTCATGCCTACGACGGATCAGAGCAGGAGGGTGGTGCAAGATGGATGGAGGTGGTCGTCGTCGTCGTCGTCGTCGTCGTATTGTGGAGAGGAAATAGCCGGCATCCGGTAGCTGGCAGCCAGAGGGACGAAGCAAGAAGCTTTCGACGTTTCTGTCTTCGTGGCCCGCGGCCGCTGGGGCCCAGCAAAAGCAAAACGAAAAAAGTGGGCAAAATTCCCCGAGCCCAGCAGCGGGCAGCGTCCGACGACCCTTCCTCGGCACTCGGCCTGCAGCTCGTGGCTCCTCCTCGTTCCCCCCGCCCAGCCTCCCCTGCCTCACTCGCAAGCTTATTGACCCTTATCCTGGCGCTCCCTCCGCCCTTCAAAGTACTATGGAAAGGGGGCGAAGGCAAGCGGGACGAAAACCGGATAGTCCAAGTCAGCGTGGGCCGATCGAGACGACGCCATCCTGGCCAGCAAGGGGAGCCGTGCGAAGCGGACTGGCAACTCACCTTGCCCACTTTGGCCATGACGTACTTTGCGGTACGGGTGAAGCCGGCCGTGTAGATGCCCTTGAGGCTCTGGCCCCACGCGGGCCCGCGCACCGTCTCTGCAATCTTCTGGACGACGACGTGGTTAAAGTCGTCGCGCTGCACCGCCGCCCGCCAAAAGTCCTTGAGCCCCTCTTCGCGCTCGATGCGCGACGGCGTACGCGGCACCTCTTCCGCCTCGCCCTTGGACAGCGACAGCTTGAGGAACGCCGGATCCAGGTCGGGCCGCGACGTATAGTGATCCTGGATCCGCTGGCGCAGGCGGCGCGGCAGCTTGGCCGCGTGCGAGGCGCGCGTCTCGGTCGATGTGTCTTGCTGTTGTGTGGGTCAGCCAGAGAGAGAGAGTGTGTGTGTGTGTGTGCGGAGATATGGAACGAGCACGAGCGCGAGGGTGCAGAGGGGTCAATTCTTGTTGGTCGAGTGTGTCGATCACGCCCGCGCTACTCACCGTGATCTCGAAGCGGTTCTCGCGCATCTCTGCGACGCTCATGGTGCCCATGCTGCGGACGAGGCCCGAGTAGAGGCGGCGGAACTCTTCGCGCTGGTTGAGGACAATGTTGCGCACCTTGTCGGCGTTTTCGCCCCCGGGGACGCTCATGCGGAAGTCGCCCGTATAGCTGAGCGAAGCGATGCGGGTGTAGAGCTCGACCTCGGTAAAGTGCTCGGGCAGGAGCAGCTGTGCGACGCGGAGGGCCGATGCGAGGTTGACCTGCTGAGCTAGGCGGACGCGGGCGTCGGAGGTGAGGAGGGCGACGGGCTTGTGCATGCGACCGCTAACGTAGAGCGTCTCCCAGTCCAAGAGGTCGCGGCAGAGGTCGTCGACCGAGATGACGCCGTACTTGACCAGCTCGTCGTTGATACGGACGTAGGGGTTGTACCAGAGTCCCGCGCCGCGGCGCTGGACCCAGGCGGCGAGGGTGCTGCCGAGGATGCGCGAGAGGAGCGAGTAGTGGCGCGGGTTCTGGGACATGTTTACGGCGTGCCAGTGCTGCGGGTAGGTGACGGCGAGGATAAAGTCGACCATCTTGCGGCCGTCGCGGGTGGCGGGCCGCTTGGAGTGCTCGGGCCCGGCCTCGGACTGGCTGAATACGCCGGAGCCATAGGCAAAGGCGAAGCGGACGGGTGCCTCGAAGGAGCTGAGCACCGAGTCGAGGCGGGATTGTACCGAGGGCGTGATTGGGAGGATCTGGTTTGCACCGAAGGCTGCGGGGAACGAGGGAGGCGGGAAGGCGGGTGTCCTGAAGCGGGCATCGAGTCTGCGGGTGGGGGGCGTCTGGGGCGAGTGGGGCGTGGTCGAGAAGGCGCGGGATGGCTTTGAGGTCGGGGCGAGCAGCGAGCCTGTTTGCCCGCTGAGCTGCAGCAAGTCGATGCGAGCGGTCGCGATCACGAGGCATATTGGTGCATGGCACGACGTGCGAGCAGCAGCGTGGTGGACGAGGACCATGTCTGCGAGGTCGAAGAGAATGAGAGAGAGAGTGGGAGAGAATGTGGTCGGGATCAAGAAGGAAGACTGAGCAAGGCGGGATATGCTATGTCGAGGTCGGCATGGATGGTGGTGGTGGTGGTGGTGGTGGTGGAAATGAGGGAGCGGCGATGACGAAGCGATGATGGTGGAGCGGCGGAGGTCGAGGTCGAGGCAGGAAGGATGGTGGTGGTTGACCTGCCAACACCGGCACGCAGCCCAGAGAACAAAAGGCGGCCATCGGGTCGAGGCAGCAAAAGGCCAAAAAGTGGAGGCCGCCCCCCCGCCCGAAAATAGCAGCCACGCAGGCAAGGCAGGCAAGGCAGGCAGGACGGGGCATCGCTGACCAGCAGCCAGCCGCACAGGCAGGGCCCTCGTCCCCGTCCCCGTCGTCCGTGCGAGCCAACACGCCGGGACTCGGGCAAGCGCAGCGCAGCGCAGCCACGCCAGGCACAGCCAGGCCAGGCCAAGCGGGGGGCGACCCTGGCGGGTCCACGCTGCTGCTGCACTCCATCACCACCACCGACCATCGACCGCCATCCATCATCACCCGCTGCCAGCTCCTCTCCCTCGCACCGCTCCCGCTCCCTCGGTCGCCCATCACCAGCCTGCACTCTCGTCGCATCTCTCTCACCTAGGCTAGCATCGAGCGCGCCCCACCCCACGCCCCGCCCACCATGAGCGGCCTCGAAAAGTCCCTCTTCCAGCTCAAGTTTACCGCAAAGTCGCTCGAGCGACAGGCCCGCAAGGCAACAAAGGACGAAAAGGCCGAACAGGCAAAGCTCAAAAAGGTGAGCAGCCCGGGCCTTGCCATCGTCTCCTCTGTCCATCGCCTCCCCTGTCCGTCCACTCACCGCGTCGAGCTCGTCTCGGACCCATCTTCCCTCTCTTGCCGCCCCCGCCGCCGCCCCTAGGCCCTGGCGCAAGGCAACGTCGAGGGTGCACGCATCTACGCCGCCAACGCCATCCGCAAGAAAAATGAGAGCCTCAACCTACTGAGGCTAGGCAGCAGGATCGATGCCGTCGCAAGCAGAGTCGAGACGGCCGTCACCATGCGACAGGTGAGCCCTAGCGCGCGGTAGCACCGGCCGATTCGAAGACGTGCGAAGCCGAGGATGCTGACCGCTGCTGCGAACCGTCTTGCCCGCTCGCTGCCTCGCTTTCCCTCAACCGCCAGGTCACGGGAAGCATGACATCCGTAGTCAAGGGCATGGACAAGGCCATGGAGAGCATGAACCTCGAGCGCGTGAGTGCCTGCTGGCCATCCGCGCGGTCGGGTCGATGCCACGCCCCCGCCGAACGAACGCCACGCTGACCGGCGATTGCCCCGCCGCGCTCCTTCTCCCTCGGCGACGCCTCAGATCTCGATGGTGATGGACAAGTTCGAGAACCAGTTCGAGGACCTCGACGTGCAGACGTCGTACATGGAGGGCACGATTGGCGCCACGACGGCCCAGACGACGCCCCAGGACCAGGTGGACCTGCTGATGCAGCAGGTGGCGGATCAGAATGGCATCGAGCTCAACCAGCAGCTAGGCGAGGCCAACCTCGAGGGCAAGGTCGCCGAGCTCAGCAGCCCGCAGCCAGCCGAAAAGGCAAAGGACAAGGAGAGGGAGGACGACGCCCTGGCCGAGCGGCTGCGGGCCCTCAGACCGGCAACGTGAGGTGGTCGCGGAGGGGTCGGAAGCGATGTCGGGAAGGTCACAACGTGCTTGCTCGCCCGCTGCAGGGGGGGGGGGGGGGATTCCCAATGCCGAGCTCGAGGTGGTTGAGGACGAGGAGCACGACGACGAAGACGCCGGTGATGGGTTCAGCCTGGTGGCAATGCCATCCTATATGGGCAGCATCCTCGCGGCGAGGCCAGAGCTTGCCGGTCGCAGCGGCGCTCATGTATGTGTGCGTGTGAGTCCCTAGGCGGGGGAGAATCATGGTGTGGGGAAGGCGTGAGCAAGGTCTCGTTCGCTCGCTCGGTTCGATGCCAAGGCAGCAGCCGGGTCCAGGGTGCGTACGGCAATCCGAGATGGCAGCGCGCCCGTACAGACAGCCGGTCGCGAGCCACGTCTGGCCCAGCCTGCCTAGCCTAGCCTGGTCTACACTAGCTGCCCTGGGCGCAGGTCGCTTCCGATGCTTCCCCGTGGGGATGCGACCGCGGAGCCAGATCAGGTCCGGTCGGATGGTGCGCAGATCCGAACTGCTCGTCCGCCGCGCTATCATCGTGACCGGCAATCTCGAGTGGCAAAGGAACGGCCGGCCGGTACGGTGGCCATCCTCTCCCAGGCTACTGTAGGACTAGGCGCGCATGGACAAGCCATTAAGCGCAACGGCAACGGCAACGTCGCCGAACTTTCTCGGCTACCGACAGCAGGCGAGTGCCTTGCCTTGCCTTGCCTTGGCTTGCTGGCTATACGCATGCTCAAGTAGGTGTTGGGTCGAGGTTGAGATACGGTTGGAGACGTTGCGAGGGTCGCCGGTCACCCTGTCCTATTTCCTTGGCGTTCGTCGTCCATGGTACTGCACTGTATGTGAACTCCCTCGGTCCGCTGCGATGCGGTACGGTACGATCGAGACTGACGCTGCTGGCGCGCTGACGGTGGTGTTGTGCTGGTATCCCCGTCGCGTCGCGAGGTGGGACCGGCGACGTCGTAGTCCAGCAAAGTCTGCGAGCGGACCGTGACCAGCATGCCGGTACAGGATGAACTGTGCCATGCTGAGCCCGGCGTGGCGCGGTAGGTAGGTATGCTTTTGGTCTAGCCGGACCTCGCAAGTGGTTCCGCATCAGTTGGTGGCTGTGGCCTCTCTCCCGCAGTAAGCTGCCTCGGTCATCTCGGCAGTCGATCCATGTCCAGCGTGCGTTGTCGAGCTCGTTGGGTCGTCTCGAAGATGGAGCAAGGTAGGCTAGCGTGTGGGAGTTGGGGCAGCCAGGCATGGCGCAGACGGACAAGCCGGTAGGGCGCTCCCCTGGGGCGCGGGCGGGCGGTGGCGACCAGAAAGCACGGCTCGAACCGCCCACTGGCCATCGGCCCTTCCGTCTTGGGACGGTGCGCCTTCGCAAAGCCCGGCCGGCTGGCGATGGTGGTGGTGGCGACGAGGGAGGTGGGGCAGTCTTGCAGCGGAGGGGTGACGCACGGTGCGGTGGATCGACCAACGGGGCGCGGCCCGAGATGAGGGTGCGTGCATCGGCGTCGCGGCGCCCACTCGCATCCCCCTCCCCTCGCCGGTCTCCCCTCGCAACGCCGCACCCGGGCGCACATTGCATGCTGTCTGTCTGTCTGTCTGTCTGTCTGTCTGTCTGTCAACGCAACGACGTCGCTGCGCACCCTAGCCTGCCCTCTCAACCGTGCGTGCACCTCCCAACAGAGACATTGGACGGCTGCATGCATGGCCTTCGATGCCGCGTAGGCCTGCCCTGCCTCGTCCTGCCCGTGCGGCGTAACACCACGAGTCGCAGGGACAGGGATCCGTCCGGGCCGTTGCGGTTCCCCATCCCCTTCGAGGTCGCACCCTCCTGATCTTCTCACTCACCGTCTCATCTCTTCTGCTCGATGGCAGCTCGCCGGCTGCAGCTGTATACGGGCCGGAGCGTATAAAGACGGAGACGGACCCACCTCGACCTCATCCCCACTCCCCTACCTGACCTCCATCGCCTCACGCAAGGAACACCTTCATCCTACCCCCTCCTGCATCCCCCCAACTCAACCCCAACATAGGCCACCACCGCGCCCCCTCGTCCCAAGATGCAGCTCCACGTCTCGCTCGCCGCCCTCGTATCCGCCCTGCCGCTGCTGGCCTCAGCGCGCCTGGAAAAGCGGCAGAGCACCAGCCTCAACGCCCTCTTCGAGTCCAAGAGCAACAAGTACTTTGGTACCGCCTTTGACGTGGGCCTCCTCCAGCGCCCCCAGGAGGCCGTCACGGTCAAAAAGCAGTTTGGCATGCTCACGCCCGAGAACAGCATGAAGGTGCGTGCCGTGCCGTGCCCCTGTTCTGCCTGGACATCGTACTCCGACATCGCTGACCCATCGTCCGTTCGTCCCCGCCTGTCGATCGTCGCCGTGGCAACCCACAGTGGCAGAGCATCGAGCCCTCGCGAGGTCAATTCAGCTTCGACCTCGCCGACCAGTTTGTGGCGTTCGCGCAAAAGAACGGCCTGCGCGCGCGCGGCCACACCCTCGTGTGGTACCAGCAGCTGTCGCCCTACGTCGAGAGCATCACCGACAAGGGCGAGCTCATCAAGGTCATGCAGGAGCACATCTCGACCGTCGCAGGGCGCTACAAGGGCCAGCTCTACGCGTGGGACGTCGTCAACGAGGCCTTCGAGGAGGACGGCTCTTTCCGCCGCAACCACTTTTACAACGTCCTCGGCGAACAGTACATCCCCCTCGCCTTTCAGTATGCCAAGCAGGCCGATAGCAAGGCCAAGCTGTACATCAACGACTACAAGTGAGTCGGCTAGGCGGCGGCGTTGAGTCGAGTCGAATCGAGTCGCCGGAGCGCCCCGATGGCGTCGTTGAGCTGGATTGCTGACGTCGTCGCCTGTCTGCCTTACGGCCCCTGCATCGTGGTCTCCCTCTTTCCCCCCTCGCACAGCCTCGACTCGGCCACGTACGCCAAGACGACGGCGCTGATCAGCAACGTCAAAAAGTGGATCGCGCAGGGCGTGCCCATCGACGGCATCGGCTCGCAAATGCACCTCTCGGCGTCGGGCTTCCCCTCGGCCTCGACGGTGGGTCCGGCCATGAAGGCGCTGTGCGCCGCCGCGCCCGAGTGCGCCATCACCGAGCTCGACATCAAGCAGGCCGCGCCCAGCAGCTACGTCGCCGCCGTCGAGTCGTGCGCCGCCATCCACAACTGCGTCGGCGTCACCGTCTGGGGCACCTCGGATGCCGATAGCTGGAGGGCCAGCGATACCCCCCTCCTCTTTGACAAGGACTTCAAGCCCAAGCCCGCATACGACGCCGTCGTCAAGGCTATCCAGTCGTCGTAGATGGGAGGTGGACGAGGCGTCTGTGGTGGCGCATCGGCGAAGCAGTGCCGGTTGCGGCTCGCTGTCGTCGATGCCAATCAGAAAAACAAGTTTCCGTATCATTTCGGGCCGTCCAGGGACCGGACCGGAGCGTGGCGCTGACGCTGATGTGCGATTGGCCAAGGCTGTCATGATACGCCCTCGAGCAGCCTCCAAAAGCCTGGCAGGTCGACGACCTGCCTCTCGGCAGCCCCTGGCCTCATCTTGCGGAGCTCCTCAAAGTAAGGCCTGACCGGATCGTGCTCCGACAGCGACGTGGCCGCCTCATTCTCTTGGACCTGTGCCTCGGACTGTGCCCGCCCTGCCGGGGCGGCGTCGTCATCCCGCGAGGCGGCGGCGTTTGCGGGCGGATCGACGTCCATGGCCGCGTTGCCGTCATCGCCATCCTCGCTCTTGACCTTGGGTCCGCATTTCGCCCACTCCCGCTGCCGCTGCTCGACGAGTGCGGCGAGGGCCGTGAGGAGGCGGGCGCCATTGCGCGGCGATTTGGACCCTGGATCGCCATCGTCATCGCCTTCGTCGTGCTCGTCTGGCGCATCAGACGAGGTGGCGACGAGCGCCAGGGCGGCGTCCAGCTCCGACTTGAGCGCCGCGACATCTTGTGCCAAGCCGCGCTCGATGTGCACCAGGCGATGCACGGCCAGCACCAGCCCGGCCTGCAGCAGCGCCACGTCGAACCAGGGCGCCAACGGCTTTGTCGACGCCGCAGCGACGCCGCGCAAGGCCTCGGCGGCGCGCAGCACTGCCCGTGCCGACTTGACCGCGAGCTGGGCGACGGGATCGCTGGTGCGCAGAAACGGACGCGTCGCGCGCAGGCCGAGCCAGCTGGCAGTGAGGAGGCGCAGACTGTCATGTGCCTTGACCCTGTCCGGCAACCCGGCCTCGCTCCGCGTCGGTGGGTGGCAGGATGCTAGGTCCTCGAGCATCTTTTGGATCTCGTGAGGCGTCAACGTTGCCCGGCCTCCGCCGGGTGCTGCGGACGCGGCCACGACGCCGAGCATCTGGTCGATATCGCGGTGCAGTGCGAGGTTCGAGGTGGTGGTGCGTGTCTGGTCCACTCCGTCGGCTGTGCCTTCAAAGCTCGAAGCGGGCACATCGAGGCTCTCGCCGTCGGCAAGCTCTGCCTCCTCGACGCCCAGTGTCACGCGCGACGTCTCGCCCTCGACGGCAGCCCAGTCGCCGCACATGGCCGACTGCCACCTGAGCTGGGCCCAGAGCATCCTCGCCGACTCGCGCACCAGGTGCGACCGATCCGGCAGCACCGCCTCGAGCATGTCGTCCTCGCGGCGCGGGACGATTCCATCGTCGGTCGACGAGAGCAGCTGCCGCAGCAGGTCCGCCTCCTCCGCGGCCTGATACTCGGTGTCGTCCTGGAACTGCGCCTTGCGCACAGCAGCGATAGGCCCGGTGCGGACCGTGGTGTCGTCGTCTTCGGGTCGCGACTGCCATCGTTGGCGGTCTAGCTCTGCGGTGCCAAGCGCGTGCAGCCCGAGCTTGCGGGCGAGTGTCAGGCACTGTCGGCCGGCGCGCGGCGGATGTCGATGCGAAATATGTCGCGAGTGAGGAGGCCAGATCAGCCTGGTGGTGAGAGGGTCGTCGGTCGATCAATTGGGCATACTCGAGCGCACTCACCATGCGTGCATAGACGCTCGAGGAGCCGACCTTGCCGCGATTCGCTGCATGGACGCCAAAAAGCGAAAGCGCGTTGAGTGTGTTGAGGTTAGGCTGCTCGAGGAGATCGCCCATGCCCAGCAGAGCCTTGCAGGTATCGTGCCATTGCTCAATCACTGAGCAGGCGGGCAGCCCATGGCACAGAACGCATCGACAAGCTGAACTGTCAGTCTCCGGTGCATCGTCGTTGTGGTTGCCGGCGAAGCGAAGTGCACCGCCCACTCACGATCAGACACGGCATCGACGCCCGTGGCGATTCCTTGGCGCACAAGGTCCTCGGCTGGGCGGCATTCGGCGGCGGCGGCCATGACCTCGAAGAGGAGCGCGAGGAAGCTGAGATCCACGCCGAGATCCTCGACGAAGCCGTTGCGCCACTCGGCAATGTCGCCGCGCAGGCCGATGAGCTGGTTTCGAAAGAGGCGCCAGCTGATGCCGAGCGGCACCAGCCTCTCGTAGGTTCGGAAGCCGTCGAGGAGCGTGTTGATGGCGTGGTCGTTGGGCAGAGAGCCCACGATGAGCTCGATCTTGTCCTTTGTCGCGGTCGAGGCAAAGGGGAAGGGTGCGCCACCATCGATGGGCGTCGTGCCGGGGAGGCGGTCGACTGCCGCGACATCCAATCCTCCGTCGTCATCATCGTCGTCGATCAGCGAGATGACTTCGGCCGACTGCGGTGGCGCGGAGGATCGCGCCGTCGTCGAGCTCGCCGACGGGCCCGCCGCAGCGGCATTGGCGGAGTGCACTGCCCTGGCATGGGCGGCACCCGCCAGCGCAGCAGCGTCGATCTGTCGGCCCTGAGCAGAAACGAGCGGCGAGCCGGCCGCCGCGTCGACGGCAGACGGAGTGGGGCTGCCAAAGTCGGGCTCAGAGCCACGCATCCGCATCTCGAGCCGCGAGATGCGCTCAAGCACCGTGCGAGCATCGGTGTCGCTCAGCCCGAGCAGCGTCGAGCCGGGCGCGACAGGCGTTGTCGGCTCCTGGGGCAGCGGCAGGGGCGCCGGAGATGGGGCCGGTTCAAAGGCAGGCGACGACCAGTCCGAGCTCTCGCGACCGGCACCGCCGGCATGGTGGTGTGAGAAGCCGCCGACCGAGGCTGCTGCGGCCGCCTGCTGGAACGTCTCTGGGTCCGTCTCTTCTGCCCAGTTGCACCGCTCGACGGGGATGCGGCGCCGCTTGCACGGGCCGCAGTGCGGGCGCACCTTGTCGCACTTGACCTTGCGCGTCTTGCATTGGAGGCAGGTATTGACCTTGCGACGCTGCTGCTGCCGGTATGCGAGCGTGCTGTCGTCGGGCCCGCCAAAGTACGACGGATCGAAGCCGGACATGGCGGCGGTGGCGGCGAGTCGGTCGTGCGCGAGATGTCGCGATGGCGTCTTGCGGTCCGAGTGTCCGCCTCCTTGACCTCTCGAGCCGTCAGCGGGGGGTCCGGCAGGGGTAATCGCCGCCGCAGCCGCGGCCGTACTATAGCGTGGCGCGATCGATTCGCCGACGTGTCCGGCGGGTCGACGTCGTCGCTCGCCCGCTCCACCGCCCGTCCGGAGGGCTAGACGAGGGCAAGAGAGGCTCGGGGGTCTGGTCCGGGCCGGCCAAAGGACGGGTGGCTGTTTTCCGCTTGCGTTGCACGCGATCTCCTCTCGCCGGTCGTTCCTCTCCCTCCCTCTCTTTCTCTCTCTCTCTCTCTCTCTCTCTTCCGCTGTGCTCGTCGACCAAAGGGCGGGCCGAGGCGTGAGAAGGGGCAGAGGCAAGCTGGAAATGGACGGAGGAGTTGCCGCTGCGCTGCGTGGATGGATCGAGGCTGCAGGATGTGGTCGGGACCAGACCCTGGATTCGTAATTCCAGCAGGACGCCCACGACCTCGGTTGTCGGCCAAGCGGACCGCCTCACTTTGGCGGGGATGCGTGCCCGGAACACGGCACTCGGGTTTGCAGACGCGTCGGGAGCCGTTGGGACCTCGCTCGGCTCCGAGTTGGAAGGTGGCGGCAGGCTCAGTGCTCGTCAGGGCGTGCGTGCCCTAGCCTGCTGTGCTTGGCCCGGCCGCATTCGCCGCGAGGTGGCTTGGTTTGCCCTTGAGTGTGCGTGCATGCCCTGCTGACATGCTGCCTTGCTCGCGGCTCTATACCTCCTGCCGCCTCTGCGCCAAGGTGAGCGCATGCCAGCCAGTCGGACAGCATGGCCCAGCATGGGCCAGCATGGTCCAAGCGAGCACAAAGTCTCTCACGGGCGCGTGCAGATCCGTTGCTGGCCCGATGCATATGGCTTCGGCTTCGGCAGCGAGGGAGGGGAGCCATTCCGACCCAGGAACTGGGGGTCGCCTTTCATGCCGAACGAGCACAGGAGGACGCCCGCCCTCTCACCCCGACAAATACGATGGACGCGGCGGCCAGCGACGGCATCGGTCCCTCGCATTGGCCTTGCTCCTTGCCTGGCGCAGGCAGATCCGGCCTTTGTACTTTGTACTGCATGACGACCAGGCTCTCGACGGGAGTCATCCATCGTATGGCGGAGACGGGCGCGATGCTGCCGAGAAGTCCGTCGATGCTGAGCCGCGGCTGTATCAACCCAGGATCCGGAGGTCGAGTGACTGCACCGGGGCTCGCTAGCATTCAGGGAGTCCGTCTGGCTCGTCTACCGGTGCCTGTCCAACGGAAAGGTCGCAGACGTCGGCTTGCCATCCATCGGCATGCCGGACTCTCGATGGAACCGTGCTGCGCTACGGTACGGTACGTCATGTACCGTACCGTGCCGTGCCGTGCCTGCCGGGCTCGGGTGGTTGGGCACGTCGGGGGTCGCGCTGCTCGAGTGCGTACCCTAGAAGAGCCCAGCGGAGTCAGCCATGTGACGCTCGCAACAGCTTGGCCTTGCTTGTTGTGGCCCACCATCTCATGACCTGTGAGCGCCTCCTTTGCCAGAGCAAGATAATCGTCGCAGCCGGTGGGCCAGACTCAGTCTACTCGCCAGAATACTGGTATCTCGCTCGGTAACTCGTCATACGAGCGCCCGCCGGGCGGCCTGTTGCTGCATCCCCTGGGTCGCCCCGGAGCCAAGCCACGAACAAAGCCAAGCCCGGAAGCCCCAATTGACCAGGCATCGATAATCGTGCAGCGGAGCAGCCGAGAGAGTGTGGGTCACGGTACGGTCCTGTACGTGCGGATGCCCGATCGTACATCTTGATGGGTTGTTCAGGGTGGTTTATCCGTCATCCGTCGCACCAGTTCGCCCTCTGGAGACGGAGGCAAGCAAGTCAAGGCAGGGAATGGACCTCTCGGCCTGCCCTCACCCGTGGCGCCGTGGACCCGGCGAATGTACGAAATGAGGGTCGAGGGCCGAGGTCTAGACCGCTCCGGATCGCCCGTCCTCGCGTGGATCTCTGCCTCGCCTGGACTCGGTTGTCTGGCCAGCGGTACGGCAGCGGTGCCAGACATGCGGTCGGCAGAGGCAGAGTGTGGCATGCCGTGTGCTGGGCTATGTACATCCCTTCGCCGAGCAGTCCAAGCGCGACCGGCTACTTTTGCAAGTGGAAAGGCCGGACCGGCAGGCGAGGCGTCCGATGGTGCCGTTGCGCCAGACGGTTTCGACATCAAGCACCTGTTACGGTTGCCCCGCCCGGCTACCCGTATGAGGCAAAGGTGTCCGCATGCAAGAAGAGAGAGAGATGGAGAAAGGCAGACAGAGAGTGAGAGCGAGATGGCAATGAGATGGCCCTTCTCAGCTCGCTCGCACGCTAACGGAGCCAGAGCGATGTGAGGTGTTGCAGAGGGCTCACTGGTACCTACATGGGACAAGATTAGTGCTCTGCGCTCTCGCGATCCCTCGGGTAGGCGCGGTGGCGCTATAGGAGCGGCCTTGTTGTGGTACGGTACAGATGGGTGCCATTATTGTCCTGTCACCGTCCAGGCCAGAGGTGACTTGTCATCGCGCCTCGACCCCGACCCGCGCCCCGAGACGAGAAGGGGGCCCGGCGAGCGAAGATTGCCGGACAAGAATGCTTCACGACCATTGGAAAGAGGGCGAGCTGGCTGGGCGAGCGCGATTTCGGCGGCCAGCCCGTCGCGCCAGCCTCAGATGCGAAGGGCCTCGCTTGACTTCCTGGGGTGCCGACTTGGTACGGCGGCCGTCCGATATCGTATGTTTCTTGAGAGGATGGATAACAGGCTAGTCGGGGGCGAGGGCTAGAGTAGGCTCCGGGTCAAGAGCTGGGTCACGTTCTCTTATCCCACATCGGAGGCCGGGCGGCTGCTGAAGCAGGGCGTCGGAATGAGAGACGCCGTGCTCACTTAGCAGGAAAGCCCTGTTCGCACTGTAGCCGGATGGATGTCAGTACCAGAAGAGAACGGGTGCCTGGAGCTTTGAATCCGTTACCGTACAGATACTGTAGTCGATGGTTCGACTGAGTGCTGCCCCTCCCGGGCAGGTCGGCGTGGTGAGGTAAGACAAAGACAAATATCCCGCGAGCTCCTGCCGGTAGGCAAGCACCTGCAGGCGGCGGTACCGTAAGAGAGCAAGAAGAGCTGACTCCGGCTACGGTGGCTACACTGTGCCTTGCCCCTGCCTGTTGATCGAGCCTGGTCGCAAATGGCACCGACCGGCTGACCCCGCCCGGCTGGCTGTCCGCCCTGGCCAGGCATTCGGCATGCGCCGCGCCCCGAAACCATACGACCTAGACTGCCCAGAAGGAAGGCGTTGAGCGAAAGAACCCAGCCCAACCGGATAGACGCTGGCGGCCGCGAACGTACTGGATGGATGACCTCGCGCGGCAGGGACGCGACCCATATGAAGGAGGGGAGAGCAGACGAAAACAAGGGCGTGAGGGGAGAGAAGCCAGCGCAAGCCAGCTGAGCCTGCCGCCGTCGTTAGCCGAAGGCCCGGGCGAGCGAGTGAAGCGCCTACAGGTAGGTACATACACGCCGGCCTAAGGTGCGCGCAAACGCGGATGGCCCCGGACTCCGAACTGGATGCGAGCGAGCGAGGTTCTCGGCCCTCGGCAAGACGTCTGTGCACGATGCTGCTTCGGTCACGGCCTGCCCCGCTGCCCGGGCTTGATGCCGGTCCGCGGATGTGAAACATCCGTCTGGCCGTCATGAGCACTCCCTCCGGCGGCCATGTTGTACCCTGTGTACGCTCGTCTCGATCGTCCCGTATGTGTTTGCTGTTGTGGCTGCGGCAAGGGGACAAGGTCCGCTGGCGACGGCCTCGCACGGCCCTGACGCCGGGTGGCTGATGAAACGCGGGCCGGCAGCGTGGGCGAGACGCCGGCGCGCGTGTGCGTTTCGATCTTTCTTCTTCATTTCTTTCCGCGTGTGGATGGGTCAGCCAGATTCTCGGGTTGCTCCGATCTCCGGTGGGGCCCGGTTGGCCCGACAGTTCGGCCTCTCTGCCTCCTTAACGCTGAGCTCCGGCTCGATCTCTCGGGATCAAAGCGCGGCGTTGGAGCACCATCTGCTGCATCAGGCCCGGCCCGCCTTGTCGCCGCACCTTGAGGTCTTTTTGTGTCGGCAGAGGCGACTGCGAGGTTGGCCCGAGGAAGACTAGAAGCTAAAATTACTGGACTGATGGTGGAACGGGCCGAGTTGGGCGTCGGGCGAATCGCGATCACGTCCGCAGAGGCGAAGTCGGTCTCGGGCGTGTGGGGTTCGCGTCACGGGCGCCAAGATGCCCGCCGCTTTCGCCGCCGCCGCCGCCGTCGTCGTCGTCGTTGCTCCTTGGACTCTGAACCACGGCGCCGAGGTTGGCAGTTCATCGTATAAAGAAGGAGCCGACAGCCGAGCTCATATACAGCGAAATAAAGAACGGTGTCCTGGGAAGGATATCGATATGTCCGGCGGCGACCGGACCTACAGGCATGTGGTGGTGGCTTGCTCGTATGCCTGCAAACAACAGCCCAGCGTGCGTGCCAACACCGCTGCGACCTCGAGTCGGTTGGTTGGTACGGTAGGCAGGCGGACGGCCCGGCCGGGACCGTGCCTTGAGCCGCCTCGATCAACCCGAGCCCCGCATATCTCCGGGTGTTGCTTGCTTGCTGCGCTGCTTGCTTGCTGCGCTGCTTGCTTGCTGCGCTGCTTGCTTGCTGCTGCTCGCTCGTCCGAGCTCTGATCTCTGCCTGCATGTCATCGGGACGCGAGAACAATAGAACGGCCAGCCGGGTTCCGGAATGGAGGCTGGGGGCAGAAAGCCTGCCCGCGGTCATCCTGTATGGTCTGGTCAGTCCTCGAAACGGAGAGCATCAGCACGCGGTCTTAGGGGTTTGCGTTCGAAGGCGGCGTCGACCAGAGCATCCCCTCGATGTTTCCGCTTCCCGCAGTACCTAGTACGCTTCTTGCCGCGACGGAGATCGACGGGCTGGGTGGCCGACGCCTGCAGGCATGTGTATCCTTGACCTCAAACATTATGCTGCCTCGGGGCGGAATCTGCACCGAGGGCGTCCCGGAACCTGCGACGGGGCTTCGTCCGTGCGCGGCGTGCGTGGCGTGCGCAATGAGAGTGCGTCCGGTGGGATACGGGCGTGTCCGGGCGCGCCGAGCAGGCAGACGACGACGTACGAAAGCCAGATCGTGCTCCGCCTTGTCATGCCGCGAACGACGGAGCGCCTCGCCTTCAAAACGTCAGACCGATGGAGCTGCGAAGGAGCAAGGGGACACGACCAAGCAGGCAGAGCCCAGTCCACGGTGCACGTCGGTGCGATGGTGTGCGGGCCAAAGGCAGCGAGATCAAGCTAGCCTAGCTTGCATAGCTCGCTCGCCCCTACCTACTTGCCGCTGCTGTGAGTCTTGGTCACCTTGCTTGCACCTCTGAGGCGGACGAAGTTCTACATACCTGTCGAAGCTTTGCGCTTGACGTCGACCTGGCCTTTCGATGTTGCCGGCTTCGCAGTCTTCACCGCAGAGCTGTCGGGAGCATCCCAGCCAACCGATGGAACGAGGTCACACATGGGCGCAGGCCGGGCGACGAGCCCTATGAACGTAAAGTCGATTGGGCGGGCGTGCGTGCCGTATGGCTTGCGGCGGACAGACAGGAAAGACCCCTCTAAGAGAAGAGTAGAAACGCCTACCTGCCTGCCTGTCGGTGCGGAAGTGCCGGGGCTTCGGGACAAGCAAGGCTCGGGCGCGAGCCTGGGTCAGGCAAGGCAAAAATGGCGGTCGAGGTCGGGCGGGCGGTCGGGCAGGCTGGCGACGTGGCTGCAACGGTAGGTGACCTCGCCTGCGCCTGGACTGGCTTGGCTACGGTACGCATGGTTGGATGTGGTCCGGCTACTTTGCTCGACCCAGCTTCTCGGGGTCCTCCTCGCTCTGGCCAGGGCAGGCTGCGTCCCAGCCTTGCTTGGGCCGTATTCAGCCTCTGCCTGCCTGCTGGAACCGGGTGGGGAGGTGAGAGTGGTTGGCCCTGGCCCCCCTCGCTCGTCTCCGGCCCTCGTCTTTGCCTCATCCTCCTCTCTTTTCTGCCCGCCCCGCCTCCTACCCTTTCCGCCGCCGCCCCCCTCTGCCCAAATCTGCCCTTGCCCTTGGCTAGCGTACGTGTTGCTTGTTGATCCCTCTGCACTGCGCCCAGGTACAGCCGGCCTGGCATCAGCAGCAGCAGCAGCAGCAGCAGCAGCAGCAGCAGCAGCAGCAGCAGCAGCAGCCGGCGGTGCTGCCACCGGTGCGGTAGTCACCAGTCACAACGGCCCAGGAGCGGGGTCGGGCCGCCGTCTCGGACGCATCCGCATCTGATCCGACCACACGTCGGTGCCAGCCTGCCTGCCTGTTGCTCACTGCGCGGGTGTGCTTACGCCCGCTGCGACTTCGGGCTTGGCTTGGCTTGCCCGGGCTGGACCGAAGAGCAGTACCGGGAGGCAGTGTGGCGGATGGCCCGTCGGGTGGCCCGCCGGAGCAAGCCACCAAGAAGCAGGCTAGGCAAGTGCTGTACGGGCCGTGCGGTCGACCCCCCGTGCCGCGACGCAGCTGGTGTCGGTGTTGCCGCCTTCGCTGCGGCTGCTGCCTAGGTTGGCCCTGCCCCCCTGCCATCGAGAAGACCACCACCATCCACCTCTCCGGGCGCCCTACTGCTCTTCCCCCCCTTCGCCCTGCTGTCGCCCTTGACCCAGTCCTCGTCGTCCTCACCCAGACCCAGACCTCGGTCCACCGTCCCCTTCCGGACCCCTCCGCCCGGCCTTCCGAGCTTTCCGCCCGTTTGCCTAACCATCGTCTGCTCAACCCAGCCATTCGCCGTTGTGCGCCCCGCCCCAAGCCACCTGCTTCGCTCAGCTTTCCTCCCGAGTCCGGCCACCTCCCGACGTTCCGACCCGCCGACCCACCGGTCGGCCCTGCTGCCGATAGTCCCCTCAGCCTGGTTCCCATCCGCTCCGCTCAGCTCGCTCTAGCCCGTTCCAGCCCAGCAGAGCACGTAGAGCATTTCGCATCGCATCGGCTTGCATCGGCACGCGCGGCCCTGCCTCGTTGGCACCTTGCATACTGCTGTACCCAGCGGCCAGCTTTCAGCGGCCAGCGCCAGGTGTCGCGCCTACGTGCCGTGTACTTTCACCTCACGTTTTCCTATCCGCTTGCCCAGCTCGGCCGGGCCTCGTCGGTCACCCGTCGAGGATCTTGGTCGCATCGTCTGCGGCGGCCCAACTCAGCGCAGCCCGTTGCTTCTCCGGAAGGACGCCCCGGATGCCATTGGGCCGGCCCGCCCTCTTGCCCATCTCCGAGATTGCCCCACGTCGTCGACATCACCACAGACCACACCGGCACCACCATCTTCGCCATCAACGTCAGCTTCACAACCACCATCACCATTACAGCCTTGCATTCGATCATTCCTCGTCGACCCGTGTCCGCTCTTGCTGGATTGCAGCCCTCTTCCGCCAGCTTCGCGCCTCCCTTGCTGCCCGGCTCTGCCCATCCCAGTGGCGCTGCGCCCGATCATCGTCGTCGTCCCGCCCTCCCGACATCTGGTCGCTCTGACGCCGGAGCAGTCACGATCCTAGACAGCGCCCGACGAGCGCATCCGTATCCGCAGCCGCAGCAGCAGCAGTAGCCTCACTGACATGGCCGCGTCAACCTCCGGCAACCCGACCCAGGGCGGCTTTGGCCGGATGGCACCAAAGTCACCCATCGCTGGTAGAGCCAAACGTGAGTCGCACGCCTCTGACGCCAGTTTGTTACCTCTTAGTGCTGCGTCTGCAAAGGTCGGCCCATCTTGAGGCCCCTTGTCTGCAACACTCCGCTGACGACATCGTCGACAAAACGTTCCCACCCATGCCCATCCGCCGTCCATCCGCCGTCGTCATGGGTGGCCTTTCGTCTTGTCGCTGGCAGGTTCCAATTCGGGCTCCTTCATCGATCACCAGATGCCCCGGAGCCACGACGCTGCCGCCGCTGCCGCCGAGGCGGCGCGCATGGGCGCCAGGGACACGCCAGACCTCTTCGTTCCATCCACCCTGGGAGAGCACCTGCTCGAGACGACGTACCTCGGCGACGTTGTCAAGCCGCTGGTGCGCGCGCTGGTCCACGCCCGCATGGTGACGGCCCAGAGGGGACAAGGGGAGGACGAGCATGCTCACTTCTTTGCCGATCTCGAACGGCTGCGCAACGAGCTGCAGCGTTCGGCCCAGCGCAGGCGGAACGTCGAGCTCGAGCGCGACGACCTCGCCCGCCGCCTAGATCGCGTCGTCGGCGCCGGCGCCGATCCGGCAATGGGCCG
>NW_006920886.1:464668-465500 GCF_000417875.1 Pseudozyma flocculosa PF-1
TTCAGCGGGTCCGTCGGGACCATCGGTCTCCTACCTGCCGCCTCATCCCTCTCATCGAGTGATGCCGCCCTTTGCCTCGCCTCGTGCCGCCACCATCTACCACGGCGGCGGCGGAGGCGGCGGCGGCGCCATCTACGACGGAGGTCCGCTCCATGGCGACATGGACCACGACATGGAGCTGGCCGGTGAGGGCCCGAGAAAGCATCCGAAGCTGCATACCGACTCCCCGATGCGGCCTCCTTCGGTTTCGGACCGCGGCCTGCCCGGGTCGCAGATGATGATGCCGGTCTCCATGGACACAATGTCGGCGCCAACGCGCAAGCTGGCGGCCACCAAGAACCGCACCTGCTCCAACTGCGCCGCGCCGCACGATGCCAAGTTTCGCCGAGGGCCCAACGGCCCAGGCACGCTCTGCGACCGCTGCGGCTCTAGGTGGAAGAAGGTAAGTTTCTGCCAAACGGATGGATACCACTGGCCTGCTGATGGGAGAGAACGCTGACGAGGTCTCCGCCGGCCTGCGCCGCGTCCCCTTTCTCGCCCTTTGCGTGCAACAGTACAAGGAGAGCGAGGCTGCCATGCTCAACGCGTCCGGGCCTGACCACTCGATCGACGCCTCGCGAGGTGTGTCGCGCTCGCAGTCGGGTCAGGCGTCTGACTCGCGCTCTCCGCCATCGCCGCCTTCGGGAGGCGGTGGCGCCGTGCCGACCAGCGGAGGCAGCGGCGGGCCGGGCGATCGCGACCGCGACAGCGGCGACACAGCGACGTCGCGCATCTCCAACGGCCGCGATGGTGGTGGCGACGGCGGCGGGCAGACACCGCAGGAACGGCAACG
>NW_006920886.1:465520-481281 GCF_000417875.1 Pseudozyma flocculosa PF-1
ACAGCGGCGACACAGCGACGTCGCGCATCTCCAACGGCCGCGATGGTGGTGGCGACGGCGGCGGGCAGACACCGCAGGAACGGCAACGGCTGCCTCACCACCTCTCTTCGCGCCAGCGCGAGGAGCTCAGCCCAAGCCCGCCCCTGGCTGCCGGTCGTGGAGCAGGTACACAGGAGCGCGCGGGTGGCGCTGCCGCCAATGGCGACCCCGCCTCTTCGTCGGCTGCCGGTACGCCGCACAACGGCAAGCGGGAAGAGGCCAGGCGTCGCGAGGCCAGCTCGTCGCCGGACCAGCTCGAGGACTGAGACGCTAGGCCGCACACGGCGGCGCCTGGCCATGCGCCTGGCTTTGCTTGCAGCAGGCGAGCCCCCTTGTCCGCTTTCCCTCCGGCCTGCTGGCCTCCGGGCCGGGGCAAGCGGTCAGGGGTCGTTGCACCTTTCCTGGCCGCTGAAAGACCCCACGCCACCTGTCGTATCAACACGCTAGCACGCCTGTGTCGTCTTATGGCTGCCTAAAAATCAAATCTGAGGATGCCTCATGGGAGCGGGAGTCGTTTGTCGTTGGTTGGCCAAATGGTTATCGGAGCAGGCTTGCCCTCGGTCCGGGCGACGCAGGGACGGGTGCGACCCGTCGGTGGCTGCGACCAGCATCGCAGGGCGCCCCATTCTCGATTCGTGTGCCTCGTACCGCTCCGCGCGTGAGGGCTGCCGCCATCACCCGCTTCCGCCTGGATCTGCCTTGCCGCGGTGCTACTGCTCGTCCTCGGTCGTCTTGGCTGCCGACGTCGTCTGATCCGTCGCGGGGCCACCGCCGCGATGCGCCGATGCGCTATAGAGGCCGGCGTAGTAGCCGGCATAGTACCATGCCATGGTGACGTTTTGGAACAGCTCCGAGTCCGGGTGCGGCGGTGGTGGCATCGCCATTGATGCCGGTGTCGGTGCCGATGCAGGTGCCGATGCAGGTGCAGATGGAGGTGCAGGAGTAGGAGCGCCGGTAGGGATGGCTGTGGCGTCGGATGTCGATGGCGGGTGCGGCATGGGCAGAGGAAGAGGAGGTGGTGGTGGTGCGAGCCTCGAAGATGGGCGCGGTGGCGAGGCGCCAATCGTGTTGGGCGTCGACTCGACGATGCGACATGCCTTCCTCCACGCCGCCGTCGCCGCGGCCGTCGCGGCCGAGTGGTGCGGATCGCTTTCCGCTGCGCCGTGGCCGTTCGCGCCAGCTTGCGCCTGCGACGGCCGCGCCACTTGAGCCTGTGCTTCCTCCCGTCTCGTCGGCGTGGTCTTGTCTTCCTCCGCTCCCGACCCCGCCCCTGCCGCAGGCGCAAGCGCAGCCGCAGCCGCAGTCGGCGAGGCGTGGCCGACGCGCTGTTGCTTCTCGACCTCCTTCTTGAGGAGCGCCACGTCCCTCCTCTGCTCTCTCCACCTCACCGCGACCCGCTTGGCCTCCCGCGCCAGCTTGCCCCCGGCAGCGGGGCTGAACCACCACAGCGCGCTCGCCTTTGCCTTTTCCTCGTCGTCGTCCGGTACGGGGTTCGTCGACGGGGCGGTGTGGAACGAGAGGTACTCCGCCGACGCGGCTTCCCAGGCCGAGATGAGCGCCGAGTCGCCCCAGATTTCGGCGTGGCTCAGCCGTCGTCCCCGCTCCGAAGGCGTCGAGGCGGTGCACTTTTGAGGGTCTTCGTCGCCGCCACCAGGCCCATGACGGTCCGCCTCGTCGTCGTCTTCGTCGTCGTCGTCGTTGTCGGCGTCAAAGGGCGTGGGGATGATAAAAGACGGCTCGACATGCCACTGCTCGTCTTCGTCGGCATCCTCGTCCTCTGCCTCGTCATCGTATGCGCCCCGCGCCTCCTCGCCGTGGCGCCAGGAAGCCACGTCGCTCCTCCCCGGTACCCTCGAGGGAGAGGAGCGGGATCGACCGGGCCAAGTCCCGTCCGCCTTTCCCCTCTCCCTCGCCGCGCGCTTCTCGGCCCTGGTCTTGTTGCGCTTCTTTGGCCGTGCATGCTGGCCGTTGCCGGCGCTGCGAGCGCTGCCCTGTCCAGCCCGTTTGCCGTTCGCGTTGACGTCGTCGTCTTCGTCGTAGTCGTCGCCTTCGTGGTTGTGGTGGTTGTGGTGGTGGTGGTGGTGCGATGGTGGTGGGAGAGACGAGGGAGAGGCGAGGTGGATGGCGGCGTCGGAATGCGGTAGGTCGTCGTAGCTCAGCAGTTGTCGTGCCATGGTGGCCGTGGTGGCCGTTGTGTACCGCGCCACGCTATGGTCGATCGAGCGATGGACGGGAACAGGGGATGGTGCTGGGATTTAGGCGCAGAGAGAGGAAGGGTGGGAGAGAGGGAGGGCAGGAACGGAGGGAGGAAGGTGGATCGATGGGCAAGTGGTGAGAAGAGGGAAGCCCAGAACAAGCCTCGCAGACTAGACTTTCCTTGACGTGGAGGTCGGGCCTGGCCACGCGCCCCTGCCCCCTGTTGCACCCTGGCCTGCCTGCCAACTTTTTTTCCTTCCCTACTGCAGGCTTCCCTCTTCCTTCTGACAGGCTCAGGGAACCAAGCCCGTTTGGCCGTCTCCATGCCGCGGCGATGGCCAAGAGAGACAAGGGCAAGGCCATTGCCGGTCGCAGCCATCGCTCAGCCGTGGCTAGCGAGATAGTAAGCGGCCGCGCCGAGTCCTGACACGGAAGACAGGGTGAACCATCGATGACCGAGGAGCGCTAATTGACAGGCACCGGCCGGAAACGGCGCTTGTGGCCCGCGGACCCGCGCCATCTACCTGCAAGGCTGAGGCTGGGTCCGCTCTCCTTCGACGGCGACGGCGACGGCGACGACGATGACGGAAGCGCGAGTAACGTATAGTAGAAACGAATGTGACAAGTAATAGATAGACGCAGCCAGGGGTCGAGTGGGGATGGCGGGGGAGAGGGAGAGGGAGACGGGGATCGGGTATAGGATGCTGGGGTTGGGCCCTCGGTCTGCGTGTAAGAGAGCGGGTCGCCGATCCGCAGTCGGGCGGGTCGACGACGAGGTGCCGAGGGCGCAGCGACGGGCACAGCCGCAGCGACAGACCAGGTCGGCTGGCTCAGCTCCACCAACCGCCATCGTCCTGCTCGACCTCGCGCATGATGCTGCTGGCAATCGACATGGATCTGTTGGCCGCAGGTCGGCGCGCGGCCGCGTAGTCGCCGCTCTGGCGGCTGCTGAATTCGGCCGACGAGTCGGCGGGCGTCGCCGACGCAGAAACGGCCGTGTCTTGGCCCAGCCCGTATCGGTTGCGTGCATCCGACCCGAGCCTGGGCGTCATCGCGCCGGGCGCGTGGATCGATGACCAGGCACCGCCGCTTCCGTTCGGGACCGTGGCAGCAGTAGCTGCAGCCGTCTTGTGCGGTCTGCTGCCCTCCGACGAGACATCGACCCAGCCGCCGTCGGCCTGGAACCGCTCGCGCTCGGCCAATTGACCCTTGAGCCGCGCCACCTCTTCCCGGTTCTGGGCCAGCTCGGCCTGGCAGGCCTCGAGCTCGTCGCGACCGACGAGGCTCTCCTTCATCGTGATGAGGTCCTTCTCCAGCTCCGAGAAGCGCGCGTGGTATTGCGCCACCTCGTCGCGGAGTCGCTGCAACAAGGTAGAAATGGGACACGGATGGAAAGAGGAGAGAAAGAGACGTCAGTATCGGAGGTTTCGCCCCTCATCCGCGTCAGGCAGACTTGATCGCGCCAAAGAGGTCCACGCCAAACTCACTGCTTCGCCGTCTTGGGCATCGCGCAGCCTGTCGCGGAGCTCCTCGTCGTCCTTGACCCGGTCCTCGAGCTCCTCGAGCCTCGCGGCGGCGACGGCGAGGTCCTTGGCCTGGATGTCAAAGTCGCGTGTCTTCTTCTCGGCCTCGCTCAGCTTCTGCTGGTTGGTCGCCATCTTCTGCTTCTGGGCGGCCGAGAGCGCCTGCAGGTTGGCGATCTTGGCGTCCTGGTCCGCCACGCGCTTCTCGAGCGACGCAGCCTGGCCCTCGGCCTTGGCAGCTCGCTCGACCGCCTCCTTGATCTCGGCCTGCGCACGTCGCTCGGCGGCGAGGCTGGCGTCGACACGGTCGTCGGCCCGCTTCTCGGCCTCGACGGCTTGCCGCTCGGCACGTTCGGCTCGCGCCAGCGCCTCGGCCGTCGCCTGAGCCGCCGCCTCGCGCTCGCGCGCCCGCTCCTCTCGTGCCTCGTTGAGCTCGACGGCGAGCTGCTCAATGTGCGCCTTGAACATGGCCGCCTCCTTGGCCGCCGTCTCGGTCGCCAGCCGCGCCTCGCGCGCCCCCGACTCGGACTGGAGCAATTGCTTTTCGGCCTCAAGCACTCTGTCGAGCGACAATGACTCCCTGGCCTTGGCCGAGTCGGCCTGCGCCACGGCATCGTCGCGGCTCTTCTCGGCTTCGGTCAGCTTGCTTTCGAGCTTGACAAGTTCGACCCGGTGTGCGGCGTGGTCGTCCTTCGCCGACGAGAGCTCGGCGCGGACGGCGTGGAGCTCGGTCGTGAGGCGCTGCGACTCCTCGCGCGTCGACTGCAGCGACTCGGCAAGCTCGGCCTCGCGGTCCGAAGGGCCGTCGCGCAGCTTCGAGCTGCCCATCTCCGACAGCAGCTCGTGCAGCTTCTCGACTCGCGAGAGGATGCTCGACGACGTGCCTTGGGTCTCGCCAGCGGCAGACAGGAAGATCTCGGTCTTGGCGTTGATGGCGCCCGGCAACTCGGACATGGTGCGCTCCACCTCATCCTGGCGGTCGATCATCTTCTTCGTGAAGGAGCGGATGTCCTCCTGCTTGGCGATGATGGGCTCGAGCAGCGCGATGACGGGGCTCAGGTCGACCAGGTGCTCGATCGACTGCTTGCCGATCACCTCGCTCAGCCGGCCGACGAGCGCGTCCGAGTCGACGGGGTCGCTCTTGAGGCTCGACACGATCGGGATCAGCTTGCTCAGCGTCTCTTCGGCGACGGCTTCGGCCGAGAAGCTAGGTGACCGGACCAGCTCGTCGCTCGCCCTCCGCTCGGCGCGCCGGCGCTCGCGCTCGTCGCTGATCATGGGCGCGAGGATCTCTGTGACGCGGGCAGCGATCAGGTCGCCGTTGACCGGCTCGGTGCGGAGCGTCTCGAGGTGCGGCAGGAGGTTGTTGATTAGCGCCATCTGCACGTGCTCTCCAAACGAGGAGCGCACGTCGACGAGGGCGCGATCGAGGCTGTCGATGCGCTCTTTCATCTGGTCGGCGACGAGGTGTGCCGTCTCGAGGCGGTCGGCCGCCGCCTTGTTCTGCGAGCGCGTCGCCTGCTCGTCCAGCGCCGGCTCCAAGATGGCCGAGAGCTGCTCCTTGAAGTCGGTCGCCGTGTGACGTGCGTGGTCGCCGAGCGCCAACGACAGCCGCGCCGACAGCAGCGACGCCAGCTGCTCCGACGTCTCGGTAGACAGCTCCAGCGCCTGCGCGGGTGCCGGTGCGGGTGCCGCGTCCGCACCCTCTGCCGTGCCCGCTTCTTTAGCCGCATGCTCAGTTCCGTCACGAGCGGCCAGACTCTCGGCAAACGTGCGCTTCAGCTCCTCCTTGAGGTCCTGGATCTTTACGTCTAGGATGTCCTGCACGTAGTCGAAGTCGAGCTCGCCTGCCGCGTCGAGGGTGTCGAGGTTGCCGAGCTGTTGGCGGTGAGGCGCCTCAATTGCGCGGATGGTCGTCTGCGAGTCGTCGCCTGGCGCCGCGCCGTTGTCCAGGCTCGGGCGAGCAGCCGAGGTGGCGGTAGCGGCAGCTGCAGCGGCCTTTTCCACCTTGTCGACGTAGAAGTCCATCAGCGCCTCGACGCGGCGCGAAAACGTGTCGACTATCTGCTCCTTGTCCAGCGCATCCGAGCCGGGACGGTGAACGGGCCGCACCTGGCCCATGATGGTGACCTCGTCGAGGATCTTGCCGGCCCACCCCTCGAGCGCTTTGTCCATGCGCTCGGCCAGCTCCTCGATGAAGTCGGTGAGGCTCTCGTCGTCGGTGTCGAACGCATTGGATTGGGCATGTTGCTGATGGTGATGGTGGTGGTGGTGCGACGGATGGAGGTGACTCCTACGCGGCCGGCTGTCCTCGGACATCGCAGCGCTGTCGCGGGAGAGCGTGTGCTTGTGCGCCATGCGCTGCTTCCTCGACATCGGGTGCTGGTCGATCGGAGCCGGCAGCGCCATGCCGCGGTGCTCGTACGACGACGGCCGTGGGATAGCAACCGGCGGCGAGCGGCCAAAGTCGGCCGCATCCGCCCGTTCGGCACCCCGGACGCGATCCCAGTTCGAGGCCATCGGCGTCCTCTCGAGGTCCGTCGAGCCGGCATCGGCCGCGGTCGGGTAAGTGGCCGCAAGGGCGCCACCCTCCTCGCGCTCGATCTTGCGAGCCAGGTCGGCCTCGTTGGATGGCACATCGGCCTCGCCCCGGGTCGCGCTGAGGCCGCTGGGACGACGCTGCTGGTGCTGCTCGTGAGACTCGTCCGGCTTGCGGATTGGGATCGCCTTGTTGCCTGCTGGAAGTCCAGAGGCGATGGAGGATGCTGCCGGCACGGCCTGCTCGGTCGACTCGCCGACCGCGCCAAATCCAAAGTCTGGCAGTCCGGGACGCCTAGCGGACGAGCCGATGAGACTGGTGCTTCGTCCCCACGAGGGGGTGAAGACAGGCGCATCGGGCTTGAAGCGCGATCCTGAAGCGGTGCGCTGGCCAACGAAGCCGCCGGCGTCGAAGGGTGGGGGTCCGCGGCGCGACAACGTGCCAAAGTCACGCAGCGGTCCCTCGATCGTGGCCGTCGAGCCCTTGAGGCGCGGCGGGCTTGCGGGGCGGAGGAAGCCGTCGTCGTCGACCATGCCGTCGAGCGGGCCAAACTTCTGGCGCTTTTCGCGGCCCTGGGCTCCGCGCCCGTCGCCTTCGGCGCCGTCGACGGTGATCGACACGTTGTGGCTCGGCGTGTCGGCAGGCATCTCGAGGCGCTGCGCCCCAGGCGCAGTGAAGGTGAAGGCTCCGGGCGTGAAGGAGGGCGCGGCGGCGTTGAGGCCACCAGACCTGCCGGCCGATGTTGCGGACGACGATGGCGGCATCTGCTGGCCGGCCTTAGGCTGGGCGCGGCTGACGACGTCCCCAAAGGTGCTGGAACCGAAGCTGGAGTTGTTGATGCTGGGCAGGCGGAAGTGCGGATGCGGCTGCTCCTGCGAGTTGGCGAGGCCGTCCGGCCCTGCGACAGTCGTGCCACCAGCGCGGCGGCCGTCGTAGTCGTCCGCCCTGTCAGCATGTCCAAAGCGGAACTCTTTCGCGCCCGGATTGAGGAACGACGAGCCGGCCGAGCGCCCGAGCGTGTCGGTGCGGGGCGGCTTGAACTGGAACGGCGAGCCGGCCGAATCAGGTTGGTGCTGGTTCTGCTGATGGTGATGGTGGGCCTGGTGCTGCGAGGGCTGCGGCTGCGGCGGGAAGCGGAAGTCCTGGCTGAGACGATCACCCGAGGTGTGGCTGTGGTCGAGCGGGCCGCCAAACGTGCCGCGCTCGTCAAAGTCGGACTGTACCTCGTCCGACGGGTTGCTGATGATGTCTTGCTCGGCCCGACCGCCAGCTGCCGTCGCGGCCTTGTTCGGAACGTGGTGGGGCCAGCTTGCCTGCTTGCCGAATGCGTGCTCGAGGCCCTCGGCCTCGCCGATGCTGCTGCTGGGCAGCGTGTTGTTGGTGCCGGAGCGGGCGCGTTGGCGTCTCGTCTCGTGGCGCGCGGCCCGCAACGCAGCGCGGCGCTGGCGACGCATCTGGCGCTCCTCGCGCGCCGCCTCCTCGTCCGAGGGGTTGCTGTACTGCTCGTCAGAGGGAGTCAGCGAGTCGCGCAGGTTGTCGTCACTCATGTCCGACAGGTCATCGTAGTAACCGCCGCCATGGCGCTTGGAGTCGGCCGCCAGGTCACGCTTGCGGCTGTTGGCTCGGCGAGACCAGTGCGCCTGCCCGTCGACGCCGGCGGCCGCGGCGTCCGAGTCGATCTCCTCCTCAAAGTCCGAGGTGTCGGCGTCCTCGCTCGGGTTGGTGCGGACCTCGTCGAGGTCGTCAAGCTCGTCGTCGCCGTCCTGACCATCGCCGCCCGCGCCCTGGCGCGATGTGCTGACCGAGATGCGCGAGGCCTGCCGGCTGTGTCGGCGCGTCTCGAGTTCTTCAAAGGCAGACGGCATCCGCGGCGTGGCCTCGGTCTCGCCCTGGTCGTCGGCATCTGGGTCGTAGCCGAAGCCCCGCGCAAGCTCCTTCCAGCCGGCGGCCTTGCCCACAGTCGAGTTGCGCTGCGCACGGCGGCCGGCGTCGCGCCTCTGGAGGCCGTGGTCGTCCTCCTCCGACTCTTCCTCGGCCTCCTCGTCGATGCCGGCGAGGCTCGGCTCGCTGCTTCGGCGCTGGACGAGGTCCGGTTCCGAGATCTCCTTTTCGGGGACGGGGCGGTCACCCATCGCCGGCTCGGTGGGACCCGCATCGGAGCTGGCCCGCACCATGTCGAGTGCGCTGAGGGCGGCGGGACCAAACGGTCCGCCTGAGCTGGGCATACCGAGCGACATAGTGTAGCCGTGGCCCGAGGCGGACCGCGTCTTGGCCTCCGTGCCCTCGGCCTGCCGCTTGGCAAACGCCTCGCGGAGGGCGAGCGGCAGCGCGTCCTGGAAGCGACCTGCCGGCTGCTTCGCGGGCTCGGCGCTGGGCAGGTTCGGGTCGCCTTGAGGCGCCTCCTGCGAGGCGAGGAAGCGGTTGAGGCGGAAGTTGGCCATGTTTGCGTCTGACGGTGACGGAATCGACATGCTCTTGCTCCGGTTGCCGATACCGCTGAGCTGCAGGCTGAGGTCTGGGGTCGGTGGCTCTCCTGTTCCCATCCAGCCGCGGTTGAACGGTGGGCCTCGGTACTCATGGTCGTCGTTTCCATCGGCGATGCCTTCGTCGGCGTGGCTCGGCGGCGCTTGCGCTAGCGCGAGGGCTCGGACGCGCGCCTCGGCCTCGGCCTCGGCCAGCTTCTCCTCCATTCGGATCTCGTGGTACTCGTCCCAAGCGCTGAGACCGGGGAGGTAGATGTCGATAGTGTCGGGCAGACCGAGCGACGCAGGCCACGGCTCCGGATGGACGGCGCACGACACCATGCATTCCCCGGGCATCTCGTCGGTCCAGGTGAGATCGACGTCCTCGAGCGGCTGTCGCAGGATCCACTTGCTGCGGATCGCGGCAGCCTCCTTGGCGGTGCGCAGCTTGACCCTCTCCACTCGCCTCTCCTCGGGTTCGTCCGGGTCCGCATCTGCCTCTGACTCGCCTGCCGCGTCTCCTGCCTCTGGCTGGTGCGCGAGGATTGCCTCGTCACCTGGGATGGGGCCTTCCTTGGGGATGGCGACCACCACCTTCTTTTTCGCCTTGGCAGCCAGCAGGCTCGCGGCAAATGCGGCCGGATTGAGCGAGACCGAGGGCGTCGAGTTGTGTCCCGTCGTCTTGAGAGGCGTGATGGGCGCCGGGCCGCGACCCTTGCGGTGCTTGCCGCCCCTCGGTGGACCGCCGCCCACCTGGTTCTGGGAAAACATGAACGGGCTCGACGGCGGTAGGCCGGGCGTCAGGGGCGAGACGGCGCCGTTGAGCATGTGCTGCTGCGAGTTTGGGCTGACCGAGAGCGGGATGCCGCCGGGCCCGCCGAGAAAAGTCTGGAGGCCCGTGAGCTGCACGCTGCCTGGGTTCATGCCGTGGCCAAGCCGCGGAGGAATGGGTCGCGACAGGACGGGCGACGTGGAAGCTGGCTGAAAAGGCGAAGCCTGCGCAGGATGCTGCGGGTGATGGTGATGCTGCTGGTGCTGATGATGCTGGTGCTGGATCGAGGGGTGCGAGACGTGGTGTATCGGCATGGGCATCGCCGAGGGCGGTGGCGGCTGGTGGTGATGCTGCTGTGGCTGCGGCGGCGGGGCCATTCCTGGGACGAACGGCCTCGAGTGGACGTTCATCATGCCGTTCTGACGTGGGCTGCCGCCGCTGATCTGGTTCTGGATCTGCGAGAGCTGTGCGGGCAGAGTGCGTTGATGATGAAGGGATCCGCGAAGACATTAGCAGTAGGCTGGGCGACTCCGGCGGATCACGAGCTGTTCTTGCCGACTCACGACATGGGGCGGCAGGAAGCTGCTTGTCGGGCGTGTGGACGGCTTGCCCGGCTGAAACGGCGGGGCCGTCGCCTTGAGATCCATGTCGGAAGTGGGCGACGTAGACGACGCGGGCGGCGGGTGGTGAGAGGGAGAGAGTAATGTGGGAGGAAGGCGGCGGAGAGAGGGGTCGAGGGTCGAGGGTCGAGGCGGAAAGAGAAGCGGAGCCGTAGGTATCTATCTAATCTTGATGCGAAGCTGGCTCAGAGGATGGTCGACGACGACGACATGACCCTCGCAAACGTCTTGACTGCGGCCACGGAGCGATTCCTGGACGTTCGAGCCCGCAGCTGGAATAGGGATATGCTGGGACAGAAGCGGTAGCCTCGAGCAAGGGTATGAACGACGTGGCTGCTCCGACGAGCCGCAGTGCAGGTGCAGTACGGTGGTGTCGGACGCGGGCAGTACGGAGAGCGACAGGAGGACCCGGCCGATCCAGGTCGAAGTCGACTTCGAGGCTGAGACCGAAGGGTAGGGGCGACGGCGAGATGCTGCAGGGATGCTGCCCTTGCCCAAAGGCGGACGGACGATGCGCTGCGCGGACGGCGATGTCAGACGGAAACGGTATGGTGCGGGGCGGACAAGGTATAACAGGTAGCTTGAAGATGGTGGGGTTGCGAGAGGAGGGGAGGGCAGGCTGACGAGGGCGAGGAGCGGAGGAAGGAAGCAAGACGGCTCCAAGCAGGCAAAGCCGTCGAGGCAAGGCACCCGCAAGCTCGCACGCACCCGAGAGCAGACGAGGCGGGCCAGCAGGTCAGGCTGGCTCGAGGGCTGGTGAACTCTGAGCAAGCAAGGCCAAGTCCGGCCCAGCGCCACCACCACCAGCCTATGCACTGCCCGCCCGCCCGCTTGCCTGCACGCACGCACGCACGCACGCACGCACGCACGCACCACCTCCCCTTCGGCCATCTCGTCCCCAGCCTAGCCGGCCTCTTGCTTGCTCTTGTGGAAGCGGGGCCGACCTACTCGCCCCTGCCTTAGGAGGGGGGGCGTTATCCAGGCTCATCGCATCCATGCTACACGCTGTCGGCCAGACAGGACAAGGCCAGCAGAAGAGCGGACACCCGGCGGCAGGGCCGAAAGGTGGAAGCCGCAACAGCAAGCAAGCAAGCAAGCAAGGAGACGACGGCGAGCGAGCTGGGCCTGGCCTGGCCTAGCCTGAGCCTCGCTGTAATCACCCGCCTGCAGCCAGCCGAGAGGCGTGGGGCGGGCCGGCTTGCGTGCGTGCGTGCGTGCGTGCAGCCAGGCAGCCAGGCGGGCGCCGACGGGCACCACCTGCCTGCCTGTTGGCCTGGCCAGGCCGCCGAGCCGCCGCCTGGAGCTGGACGACGACGATGTGACTTTTGGAAAAAATCGTCTGAGACCAACACTTTTCCACCCCGCACGCACGCACGCACGCCGGCACTCGAGCAGAGGATAGGCTAGGGAAATGCCAGCCAAGCCAGCGCGCACGCAGGCAGGCGCGGCGAGGCGAGGCAGGCCGGCTAAGCTAGAAGAAACGGGAGGCAGGCAGGCAGCAGCGACCGGCCTCGGCGCGGCGAAACGACCCAACCTCGAGCCTCCCCTCTCTCCTGGCTGCAATCGGGCAGCGACCCTCCGAAATCGATCGGCTGCCAACGGCCATCGCCACTCGTCTGCATCCCCACCACCACGTCTCGAGCTCTCGTCGGTGGCGCGGCGTGGCCGTCTCTCCAGCTGTCCTCCCCGTGACGGCGGGGGCTCCCAGGGCGCACTTGGCTTGGCATGGCTTGCTTGCTCTTCCTACCCGCTGCTGCTGCTGCTGCTGCATCTGCGGCCGTGCCGTTAGAGCGTAGGGTCGGCCGACTCTAAACCGGGCAGGCAGGCAGGCAAGCAGAGCCCCACCGCCAGGCTGGCGGGCGAGGTCCGAGCGTGGATGGGCCGGGGCGGCTCGGTCAGGCCGCCTAGCACGCCAGCCACGCCGGTCGATGAGGCCTAACCTCTTGCTTGCTTGCTGCTGGGGGCATCTGCCTGCGCCCACCCCATCCCTGCTGGGCCTCGCCCGCTTTTCTTGGCCGCGCCGGGCAGAGGCAAATAAAAATTGGGGAGGGGGCCCGACCGCTCCTTCGCCCCTTTCTTCTCGCCACCATCGCCACCATCGCCACCATCGACTCCCTTCCCCTGATCCTGCTCTCTGATCGCTTGATACCGCCTGGGCCCTCATCGTCCGTGCCACTGTAGCATCAACGTCAGCTCCTTGGCCCCTCCTCTGTCCTCCACGGTACCCGCCGACAGCATCAGCGCAGGCCAGCCGGAGCGCGTCTCGCCATGGCATCGGACGCTGCATTCGATCCCGACCTCTTGAGCATCGAGGTCGAGGCCATCATGTCGCCGAGGTCCGAGTCGTCAGCTGACTCGGGTTGGACCACCGACGACGACGGCGACGGCGACGGCGACGAGAGCCCCTGCGTCGACGAAGTGGCCAAAAGAATCTACTGCGTGTAAGCCTGGTGTGGCTCGGATGCCCTTTGCGCCCATGTCACGCCCGAGCTGCCTGCTGAGTCGCTTTCATCTTCGCGACGCTGCCGCAGGATCTGCGGAGGTTCGTCGAGCGACGCATGCCTCGCGGCCGACGAAAGCAACGTTGACGACATCGCCTGGATGTCAGAGTGGCGTAAGTCATGAGTGCCGCGACGCGTGCTCCTTCGTGCGCTCCGTCGCGCTGACTGCCTTGCCCGTACCGTCCACGCCCTATCCCCTCCTTCCGCGTCCTCCTTCGCCCGTCTTCGTCCGGCCTAGGCGCCCTGATCAAGACGCACGAGTCATTGAACTTTGACGCGACTTCAAAGGGCAGGACCCTGCAAAGCAGGCAGCTTTCTGAGGCCTATCGAACCATCGCTGTGGGATACTCCCGCTGGGTCGTCAACACACTGTACCGTCTTCAGCCTGACACGCCGTTGATCCGCGCCGTCCATGCGAGCTGCTACGACATCGTCGCCGGCTGCATCAATGGCTGCAGCATCATGCTGAGGCTGGCGAGCGTCGACACGCTGGCGCAGATCTATGACCTGGCGCCCGAGGATGTGTCGAGCGACGCGGACGCCGTCCAGGGCCGTCTCGGCTGTTGCGAGATGCGCTGGTCCGACGACTGGACCCCACAGGACATCGATCGCAGGCACTATGCAGGCGACCCGCAGTTCATCTCGCTCCAGACGGCCCTCGCCTTGGTCGACGACGAGAGCTACTGTGCCAAGGATCGCCTGCCGAGCCGCAACGGCATGGCTGTCAGCAGGGACGACCTCACCCTCAGGCTCCCGCCTGAGATCATCGAGCGCATCTCCGAGTTTATCATGGACGACTCGTGGGCTCATCACTACATCACTCGCAAGCGCAAGCCTGCCGCGACGACGCGCGCCTCTCGACAGGCCGGCGGATCCCGTGGTACCGCCGCTCGGAGCAGGACGACGACGGCAACGACGGCGACGGAAGCGGCAGCACGCCGAGCTCGACGCGCCGCAGCGCAGACACAGGTGCAGGCGCAGGGATCGAGCGCTGGTGGTGCACAGGGACGTCGCAGCACAGCCGATGGCAACGCCTCCGCTTCCCGACCGCGCAGTGCGCGCCCCTCCGGCACTTCGGAGCGCGGCGCCATTGGACCCAACCGCGGAGAGACGGAGCAGGAGCCCGCGGCCGGCGCCACGGCCTCGACTGGAGCCTCCCGCAGCCGCACCTCTTACTCACCTGCGTCCGGCGATCGCGGTCAGGTGGCCGAAGGCGACCGCACGCTGCTGGCCTGGATGGCCACCTGCAAGCGCCTCTACTTCTTTAGCTATCCCGCGCGCGTCTGGCGCTACCTCGTCATCAGCCGCGAGTCGAAGCTGTCATTCGTATGGCCTCCGGCACCCAGTCGTTGGAAGTTCGAAGGGTACGCCGACGATGAGCTCGAGTACGTCTCCCGCTCCTGCGGCCATGGGCTCTACCTGCAGGTCAAGCAGCCGGCCACGACGTCGACCGCCGCGCCGACGGCTGCATCAGGCACGGTGTCGGCAGCTCAGCCGGCCGCCGGCCAAGCGACGGCCACCCAGGGACAGACGCAGGCGCAGGCGCAGGCGCAGACGCAGACGCCATCGGCGACGTTTGAGATCCACACGGCAAACGACCTCGGCGGCGCCAGCTGCCGCTGCGCCGAATGCGAGGAGGAGCTGGCCAAGGCCATCCCCAAGGAGGAGGCTCTCGCCAAGGTGTCGCCGGAAAAGGTGTATCGCGGCTTGTCCAAGCTGCACGGCCTGCAGAACCGCGAGAGGATCTGCAACGCCGTCTACCGCCGTGACGCCGACTTGGCGGACCAATACTGGCAGCGTTTCCTTTCCGACGGCGTCTTGGGTCCAGTCGGGCTCCCCAGGATCGACGAGTGGCTGGCCACGGGAGGCTTGGCCCAGCTGGTGGCGCAGCGGGCATCTCAGCAAGAGCAGCAGCAGCAGCAGCAGCAGCAGCCGCCTGAGCAACAGGCTCGACCGCAGCGCCCTGAGCAGCAAAGGGGACGGCAGCCAGGGCAGGGCCAGCAGCAGCCGGCAAACCGCCAGCCCGACGATGAAGAGGTCGGCTCCGCGCCTCCATGCCAGGTGCAGTGACGGTGGCAATCCTTGACGACCACCACGTCGGCCACACACGAGCCGAGACGAGGTAGATCGGCGACAAAGGGCGGGCGACACGATCGAATCCTGACGAGCATAGCGAGCGCAATCATCAAAACCGGCGAATCCAGAGGAGAGCATCGACGCCGCACACCAAGAGCACCGAGCGTCGCAGCCCCGCGACGAGAGCCAGCGATCATGACGAAGGCCCCAAAAGACCAGTGCGGCGGTCAACGCGCCTCGGGCGTCCTCGACGGGCTACGACGACCTTCGACGAGATTCGTTTGGTTGGGTTTTCATTGCGCGCGCAGACGAGTGGCGCGCGATGGGAGAGCGAAGAGCAGGCAGGCGATTCGGACAGCGTCAGACGAGAGACAGAGAAGGGGGGAGAGGGAGAGGGGCAAAAAAGTCGGACCGGCCGGGTCGGATCGCTCGCTCGCTCGCTGCAGCCCAGGGCGGGACGAGGGTGCAGGCGGCTGGAAGGAGGCAAAAGTTGGTCGACCGGGTTTGGTATCATCGGCAGCCGGCGAGTGCAGAGGGGGGTGCGACAGAGAATTGGGTTGCAAGCTCGGGCCGGCAAGAAAAGGAGGCGAGGACAGGGGATGGGGTTGGGCGGTATTGTTCAGCTCTTGGTCGTCTTGACGTTTTGCGATAGCCACGAGAGTCCCTCGAAGAGACCCTGCGAGCGGGAGAGGCGGCGAGTGTGTTTGCGGAGTGGCGGCATCGAGAAGTCAGGCACGGGGACAAGGACGTGGGTCGAGCTCGATGGGGCAGACTCACCTCTCCTGATGTCGCGCAGCTCGGGTGGACAAACCAGGAGCGGTCGCGCATCCGGTGCAGACCGAGCTTCTCTGTCACTTCTGCCGGCGACATGGCTGTTCGGCGGTGGAAAGAAGGAGCGGCACAGCGGTAGGGGCGAACCAAAGGCGAGAGGGAGAAAGGAGGGAGGGTACAGGAGAGATTTGTGTCAGCCAGTAGAGTCGCGGTCATGGATGGGCGTGGAGCAAGGGCGAGCTTGCGAGCGCGGGAGGGCTGG
>NW_006920886.1:481494-496497 GCF_000417875.1 Pseudozyma flocculosa PF-1
GAGGAGGCACTCGCGCATCTCGCGGTCGCCAATGATGCGGTGGAGCTCTTGCCGGGCCTCGTCGATGCGGTCGCGGTCCTGCGAGTCGACGACAAAGACGAGGCCCTGGGTGCCCGTGTAGTAGTGCCTCCACAGCGGCCGGATCTTGTCCTGTCCACCGACGTCCTGCGAAGGGGGTGGGGAGAAACGAGGGGGGGGCGGGAGGAGAAGGAGGGTAGGGAAAGGGAACCATGAGGCCGTCAGCACAGTCTCGGTGCGACCAAATGATGCAGCCATCCGGCCAGGCCAAGCTGGGCCAACGCAGGCCAGGTGACGCGGCACGACGCCTGAAACGCACCCAAACGTTGAACTTGACATTCTTGTACTGCACCGTCTCGACGTTGAAGCCGACTGTGGGGATGGTCGTGACGCTCTGGTTCAGCTTGAGCTTGTAGAGGATCGCTGGTGTGGGGTGCGTGGACGGATAAAGGGGGAAGCGGGCAAAGGGGAGGCGAGAGGTCAGCCTAATTGCGTTTCCAATGACGACGACGACGACGACGACGATGACGAGGCCGCCGGAGGGCAATGGCCAACGCACTCGTCTTTCCTGCTGCGTCGAGGCCGAGCATGAGGATTCGCATCTCCTTGTTGCCAAAGATCTTGCCCATGGCCTTGCTAAACGAGGCACCCATGGTTGCGAAGTTGTGCGTAAGCGCGTGCGCCGTCGAGGAGGATCAGGTGCTTGCGCTGCGCGCTAGGGGTGAACTTGAGAAGCCGAGAGGGCGGTGACCGTCGCTGCACGAGGTGCGAAGCTAAGCGGCGGGCTGAGTGTGAGGCGTGACCTTTCGAGGGTTTCGATCGATGTCGGATGGCGCTAACTGCGTGCGATGTGGGCAGCGGTGTCTGCGTGGACGGATTTGGGCGGTGGGCTGTGTGGGCTCGAATGGACTGACGGTCTCGCGTCGGGGGCGTTGCAGGTAAAGGAGAGTGGGGTTGGGGATGGGCTTTGGATGCAGAGCGAGCAGGAGCGGGATGCAACGGCGCGAGGGATCGAGGCCGGGCAGCGAGGAGCGCGAGAGGCCGGGTAGGGAGTGTGCGTGTATGGCGCGGAGCGAGTCGTAAGGCGTCGTTTGAAGCGGATGCCAGCTATGCGTCTCGGACAAGGCGAGGAGCTGCGGGGGTGGGAGCGTACGTGGGGTTGCTACGACGACGACGACGACGAGGGAGGCAGCAGCGAGCGGATAGGAAGGGACCGGAGTCGAAGAATGGAGGATGCGGCGGACGGGGTGTGTGAGCGTGAGGCAAGAGGCGAGGCGAGGAGAGGGTGAGTGTGGGGGGGGAGGTGGTAAAGAGGTAGGATGGGAAGACGACCCAACGGCGAGGAGCCGAAGGGTTGGCCTTGGCTGGCGAGGCTTGCCTGCCCTGCCAGCCTGCCTGCGCTGGGCCCCTGGGCTGTCGGCCTCTGCACTCGACCTGGGCCAAGTTAGGCCAGGCTGGGGCTGCGCTGGGCTGCGCTGACGCTGGGGCCGTCGCGGTGTCTGGACCTGGCCTGGCCTGGCCTGGCCTGGCCTGACCTGCGCCCGCCCGCGCTGCGCTTTTGGCTCGCTAACCGGTGCGTGCGTGCGTGCGTGTTTGTTGGCCGGTCCGCCTGACGCCGCCATGTCCAGATCCACGCTCAGAGGAAAAGGCCTAGGGCCCCTGCCTGCCTGCCTGCTCATCCTCGACCCTACGGAAGCCTGACCCTAACTATGCGCCCAGCAACCGGGCGCGCCTCTCCGCGCCACCGTGACCACACTGCGAGCGATCCCGCTGCCTTCTGTCCACTCTCACACACACACACACACATCGACAGCACAGCCGCCACATAAACGTCGGCAGCCGTCATGGTACAGTGCATCGTTCGAGCCAGCATTGGACCCCCGTCGAGACGGACGGGCCGGCGCACGTCCCCCGTCGAACCGCAACGCATCCCAGCGGCCAACCACCGTTCAGCTGCCCTCGATAACAACCCCTACGCGACAACGCTCCGACCTCCCCACCGCATGCCACCGACAGATGCTCCCACCAGGGGCAAGCATGTGGCGAGGCGGTTTCCACGGTGCCTTGCGCGACAGCTTTCCGGGCATCCAGAGAGATACACGGGTTCGATTGCAGGGCATCAGGGGCGCAGATACATATGTACCCAGTTGCTCAAAGACGGCCGACCTCGGTCGCGCCACGTCGGCGACCCACGGTCCTCAGTTGCCGACACCGCCAAAGACCATGAGCTTCTGCACCAGGTACTCGTCGATGCCAGTCTTGCCGCCCTCGCGCCCAAAGCCGCTCTCGTTGACGCCGCCAAAGGGCACCACATTTTGCGAAATCAGGCCCGTGTTGACGCCCACCATGCCCACCTGCAGCGCCTCACCCACCCGGAAGCACCGCGCCACGTCCGACGAGAAAAAGTAGCCCGCCAGCCCCACGTTGACGTCGTTGGCCTTGCGCAGCACCTCGTCCTCGGTCTTGAACGTGTACACCGCCGCCAAGGGCCCGAAAGTCTCCTCGCGGTCCGTAGGCCCGCCCGCCGGCACGTCGGTCAGCACCGTCGGCTCGTAAAACAGGCCCTCGCCCCGCTTGCCGCCCACGAGCACCTTGGCGCCCGCCTTGACGCTCTCCCGGACGTGCTCGTCGACCTTGTTGACGCCCACCTCGCTCACCAAGGGGCCGTGGGTGGTGCCCTGGTCCATGCCGTTGCCCACGACAAACTTGTCCACCTTGGCCGCCAGCCGCTTGCAGAACTCGTCCTTGACGGCCTCTTGGACGTAGATCCGGTTGGCGCAGATGCACGTCTGGCCCGATCCGCGGAACTTGCACGCAATCGCGCCCTCGACGGCCTTGTCCAGGTCGGCGTCCTCGAACACGATAAAAGGCGCGTTGCCGCCCAGCTCCATCGACAGCTTCTTGAGCGTCGACGACGACTGCGACATGAGGATCTTGCCGACGCGCGTCGAGCCGGTAAAGGAAATCTTCTTGATGGCCGGGTTCTCGCACATCTCCTTGCCCACGGCCGCCTCGTTGTCGCCCTTGGCGCAGGTGACGACGTTGATGGCGCCCTTGGGGAAGCCCACCTTTTCGGCCAGGTGGCAAAAGGCGAGCGCCGACAGCGGCGTCTCGGCGGGCGCCTTGATGACGACGGTGCAGCCGGCCGCCAGCGCCGGCCCGGCCTTGCGCGTGATCATGGCGGCGGGGAAGTTCCACGGCGTGATGAGGCCGGCGACGCCGACGGGCTGGGTCTGGACAATGTTGCGCACGCCCGGCAGCGGCGAGGGCACCGTGTGGCCGTAGGTGCGCGTCGCCTCCTCGGCGAACCACTCGAGGAACGAGTTGGAGTAGGCGATCTCGCCCTTGGCCTCGGCGAGCGTCTTGCCGTTCTCTGCGACGATGATCTTGGCGAGGTCCTCTGCGTTTTCCTGGTGCGCCTGGTAGAGCTTGAGGAGGAGGTCGTGGCGGTGCTTGGCCGTCGTCTTGGACCACGACTTGAAGGCCTCGGACGCCGCCTCGATGGCGCGCGCCGTCTCGTCCTTGCCCATGTCGGGCACCTCGGCCACGACGGCATTCGTCGCCTTGTCTGAGGGGGGACAGGGTGGGAAGAAGACGGTCGAGTGGTTGTTCAGAGTCCGGTCAGCCGTTTTGGGGAGCGAGTGTGGCAAGCACGCAAGAGGAGAGGGCCTGGGGACGCACTGTAAACCTTGAGGGTGGACTTGTTGTCGGCGTCGACCCAGGCTCCGTTGATGTAGGCCTTTGTCTGGAAGAGGGCCTGGTTGTTGAGCTGAGGCGGGGCGACGAGGGGGGGTAGAAGGAGCAAGACAGACGACCGTGTCAGCGTCAGTGAGGAGGAGGAGGAGGGGGAACCCGTTGCGGTGTCGCTTGTGCGCACCTTTACGTCCTCCTTTCCGCCCTTTACGATTCCCTGTGGCATCTGCGGCATCTTTGCGAGTCTGGTGGTGGCAAAGGTGCGAGGGTGGAGGATGGGTTGGTGGGTGACGACGGCGGTGGTGGCAGCGACGAGGGGAAGACGTCGAGAGAGGGAGAGGAGGCTGGTGGTCGAGGTGGGAGCGACGAAAGACGAGGGTCGGAGCGGTGGCATGCTACGAGCGAAGCGGCGATAGCAGGGTGGGGGGTGGTGGAGTTAAAGGAGGCAAGGCTTGGGAGCGAGTCATGAGCCAAGGGCCCCGAGGCTCGGATTGAGGGCGGCAAACGAGCATCGGACGGCGGCTTGGCCTGGCCAGCAGGTGGCCGCCGAGAGAGGCAGGCAGGCAAAGAGGCAGAGGCCGAGGATGCGCAAGGTCACAGGTCGGTCGGGCAGCCGGCCAGCCCGACAGGCGGCCAAGAAGGCGGCGCACCGGCCACCTCGAGCGTCGACTTCAGATGCGGGGAAAAGGGCCCGCGGCTGGTTGAGCCTAGCCCTGGCCTGGCCTGCCTGTGGCCTGCCTGTCATCATCGCCCGCCTGCCCCCTTCCTCGTCTGGCCAGGCGGGCAAGTTGAGCGATCAAGTCGCCGAGCCTCGCCCTCGTCGGCTCCGAGGCTAGGGGGGGACCCGGCACGCCTGGACCGAGCGTGGCCCGCGCACATGGCCAGCCCCCCCGCCTGACCCTGCTTTCCTTCTGTCCGCTTCTTCTCCGCTCGTCGTCGCCATCATCCCTCGTCCTACACCATCACCGACACCACCACCGCCACCACCGCTGCCCATCCCTTCTCTCTCCTCTCCACAACTGCATAGACCTAGATCGCTTGACACCACCGCCATCCGTCCGCCCGCCTGCCTGCCATGTCTTGGTCGCCCCCCGTCCCGCCGTCCTCGGCCAAGGACAAGGACAGGTGCGTGCATCTGCATTCGTGCTTGCAAATCCGCTCCCGAGCCCCTCCTGATCAAACCCCCTGTCCATGTCCCGCTCTCCCCTCGTCGCTTCGCCCCCCCCCCCCCCCCCCCCCACCCAGCTTCGCCTACGAGTCGACCGTCAAGCGCTGGCCCGCCATCCTGACCCAGGTCATCGACAGCATCTACGCCGCCAACCATGCCCTCTCCTATTCGCGCACAGACCAGTCGGCCAAGATCGCAGAGGGAAAGGAAATCATCGAAAAGATCGCCGCGCTCAAGCACGACATGAGCCGCGACCGCCCCCTCGAACCCATCAACGTCGACCCAAACAACCCCGACGAGCGCGACGACGGCCCGCCCACCGACCTCTTTGACAAGACCATCCAGACCAACGGCTGGACCTGGTTCGCCGCGCCCTGGCTCTTTGCAGAGTGCTACCTCTACCGCCTCCTCCGCACCTTTTTCGCCCGCAGCCAGCACTGGCAGCGCTACGACCCCTTCAGCAAGTCCAAGCTGCACACCTTCAAGTCGAGCGGCACCGCCATCTCGGCCCTCGCCAACACCATCGAGGGTCTCGTCAACAAGGCCGCCAGCGCCGAAAAGGGTCCCGAGTCGACCCCCGAGGGTCGCGAGGTGAGCACGCTGCCAGCGGCCCCGGGCAAGCCTGCTTGCCTACTCCGACCAGCCCTCAATTGACCCCTTCCTTGCCTTGCCCTCGATGGCCTTTGCCCCTCCTCTCCACCCCGCGCCCACCTTGCCAGATCCTCTTCCACGAGATGGCGCAGATGTCGCTGTGGGGCAACGCGACCGACCTCTCGCTCCTCACCTCGCTCTCGTACGCCGACCTGCAGGCGCTCCAGACGACGGGCAAGGAGCAGCAGGAGGCCCGCGCCAAGTTCATCCTCGCCAACGACCTCGACCAGGCGTGGAGGCGCATCTCGTCGCTCAACGGCGGCCGCGTCGATATTGTCCTCGACAACTCGGGCTTTGAGCTGGTGTCGGACATGATCTTTGCCGACTGGCTCCTCTCGACGCCCCACGTCGACGAGGTCGTCTTCCACCCCAAAAACATGCCCTGGTTCGTCTCGGACGTGACGCCGCCCGACTTCCGCCACACGATCGAATCGCTCCTCGAGCCCAGTTTCTTTGCCAAGCAGGACGACGCCGCCGCCGTCGACCGACACCGCTCCATGTCGAGGACGCGCGACCTCCAGGCGGATGCATCCAAGTTCTCGTACAACCCCAACAGCGCCGCCGGCGCCGAGGGCGTCGCGGCGCACCCGGCGGGATCGAGGCAGCTCAAGATGGCGGGCTCCGAGGACCGCGGCCGCTCGCCGCACCCGGCGGGCAGCCGATCGCTCCAGGCGCGCGAGGGCAGCGTCGACCCCAACGGGCGCGGGCGCACGCCGGCGGGCTCGCGCTCGTTCCAGATGGACCCGGCCTACTTCCGCAACGCGCGGTCGCAGACGATTTCGCCGTCGCGCAGCTACGTCATGGACTCGTCGCTGTTTTCCTCGCTCTCGATCCACGACGAGGTGGCGGGCGACGGCGACGGCGGCGACGACGAGCGGCACGCGCGCGGCCGCTCGACGACGGTCAAGGACGAGACGCCGTCGTCGCAGACGCCCGTGCAGGCCATGGTGCGACGCTGGATGCGCTACCTCGAGCAGGGCAGCTTCAAGCTGAGCGTGCCGCTCGACACGCCGCTCGGCAGCGACACGGGCGCGTCCAACGGCTTCTGGACGCAGCCGGTGGGCTACGCCAACATGGCCGAGGTGGCGCCGGCGCTCCACGCCGAGCTGCGCGCCAAGTCGGACCTCGTCATCTTCAAGGGCGACCTCAACTACCGCAAGCTCACCGGCGACGCGCTGTGGCCCGCCACGACGCCGTTCCGCGAGGCGCTGGGCCCCTTGGCGGGCACCATCGAGGTGCTGGCGCTGCGCACCAACAAGGCCGACGTGTGCGTCGGACTCGCCGAGGGCCAGGAGGACGAGGTGAGGAAGCAGGACGCAAACTGGCGCATCAATGGCAAGTGGGCCGTCGTCCAGTACTGCCCCAAGGACAAGTAGAGGCGTGCGGGCATCATCCCTTCGGGAGGCACGGTAAAGCTCGAGATCTGCATCCGTGCGGCACGTAGAAGGATGCACGATGGCCGTCGTCGAGTAGAGAAGTGTATACGAGGGTCCGTTTGCCCCCCTTCCCGCTGTCAATAGAGAAAGCGATGCGCAGTCGGAGTGTTGGTTCCGTGGCCGTCGTGCCGTGCCGTGCCGTGCTGTCTTCCACCCGAGGAACGGACATCACTTGAAGGAAAACGGCTGGTCCAACGGCGGCTGGTCCGACGTTGCTTGCGGGCCTCGCTCCGTCCCTGGCGGCGGCGGCGCGGGTACGACGGCGTCGGAGCCCTTCAACCTTCGTTCTTTGACGCTGCGACTCTTGCTGACATAGTCACCGTATCGGGCATAGAGCGCCGTTTCAGCGAGAGCGGTGACGATGGCGGCGAGCAGGGAGACGAGGACGCGAAACGGTACGGGTGTGGATGTACCGAGGCCGTACCACACGGCGGCGACGACGGCGGCGATGCTGAGGAGTACGTTGAGGAGGACCGAGAGGATGGAGCGTACTTCGCGCCATGCTTCCGCATCTTGGTGCTCTTGTGTCGCGGTCGAGGGCGGTGCGAGGCCGGCTGAGATGCGCGCGGCGAGCGGGGCGGACGGATCGACCCCGGCGATGGAGCGGAAGGACGCTGGGATGCCGGACCGCGTGAAGGGCAGCGAGGTCGTGAGTTGGTGGTACATTGCTTCGTCTTGCGCTTTCCGGATGGCGAGAAGAGAGGCTTCCAGCTCCTTTGACTGTGACAGTGGTTCGATCGCGCATCCCGGCGACGAGCGTTGCGACGTTCTTGGTCAGCTCCTCACTTCCACGTCGGTAGGGCGGTATGGCGGCGATGCGCAAGGCAAGAACGGCTCGACTCGACTCGACTCACCCTCTCAGCCACTTTTTTGGGTTCGACATAGACCTCAGAGCCGGCCACGAGGTCCCAAAGCGTCCATCCATGCGCTTGCCCTCTCCCTTCATCGCTCATGTTTGTCCGGGCCCAACAGGCCAGATCGACAAGGACGCGATGCGGGATCGCAAGTCGCCCAGTCTCTGTCACCTTTGTTTCCTCCGCGCACGGTACAGCAGGACTGGATCCGTCCATCTTGACGGCGTCGGAAGACGCGGCGGCGGAGAATGAGCGGGGTAAGGAGGAGATTGCCTCCCGAATCGAGACGGGGATGCGCTCGTCTTTCCGTATCCCATCGAGTCGAGCCGTGGTGGACGGTGAGAGGAGCAGTGTGGGCATCGTTCTGTCGCCTGCTTTCGCCTCCCCCTTTCCTTTGTGTGTGTGTGTGTGTGGAGTGGGCGGGTACGATGCGGTGTTGCGTCAAGAGAGCGAAAGGGTGGAGAGGGAAGCGGGGAGGGTGCTGCCCGTGATGGTGATGGTGTGGTGGCAAGAAGAAGATGGTGGTGGAGGAGGAAGGGGCAGCGTGGTCCGAGCGGCTGCGAGCTCGGTGGACCCTGGCCTTCCTGCCTCCCGCCTCACTCGCCCGGCCTCTTGGCTGAGCACCGACCCGCACGCAACGGACGCCCTCTCGCTCGCTCGCCCACGAGCCATCTCGAGCTTGGCCTGGCCACCCGCACACAATCAGGAGGGACGCTAGAGAAGGAAGAAAGACGCATCGTCGAATGCATTCATGCCTTTCAAAGCCCATGACCATCTGTTCCTCGGGGAAACCAACCAAAAGAGACCGGCCGAGCTACGCAGCCACCGCGACTGCCTCGTCTGCGCCACCAGTCAGTCCCTGCGCAGCGCTGCTGCTCTCAGCCCCTGCCGCCGCCGCTATCCGATACTCTTGCTGCCACCGCACGAGGTCCTTGCGCAGTTGCGCCAGGTTAGCTGGCTTGGTGCGCCACTCGTCCATGCCGCACTCGTCGATGCCCCGCGCAATGTCCGACGCCGAGGACAGCGCCGAGATGGCCACGATCCGCGGCTGCTGCCGCCGCCCATCGCTCCCCTCGAGGCTGCAATGCGCCCGCATCAGCTTGCACGCGTCGAAGCCGTCCTGTTTGATCGGAAGCGCGCATCGACAGAAGGGGGTCAGCGAAGTCTCGTCGTCAGCCAACCAGTGTCCTGCAAACACCCTGCCGTTGGCCTCAGCGGTTCGGCCATCGGACTCCGCCGCCACCACTCACCATGACTGGAAGCGAAATGTCGAGCAGTACGACGGCCGGATCCATCTCGCGGAACTTGTTTACCGCCTGCTCGCCATCCTCGGCCTCTTGGAAGGGACAGCCGACCTTCTGGACGACGGTCCGGAGCAGGCGCATGTTAAGCGGGTTGTCCTCGACCAGAAGCACCGAAAAGGGCCGCTCGCTCGCCGTGCCACAGTTGCCGCTGCCGCCGCCTGCCGTGGCTGCATCAGTGCGATCCGGCATCGTGGCTGCGTCGATCGTGGTCGGAGAGGGCATCTCGAGTGGCGCCACTTTGGGTGTCGTAAACGAGTCGGGCGATGGCAGAGACGTGGCGGTCTGCGCCAGATCGGTCTCGAGGGTCAGCGACTCGAGCTCCCGTTCCAAGACCAGGTTCGTCGAGTCGACGTTTGCTGCGGGGCCGGATGCGGGCGGCAGTGACGAAGACGTCGCCGCGGAGCAGAGGAAGGTCGAAAGCGCATGCGCTGTACCGGTGTGCAGCGGCGGCCGCAGGCAGAGGCATTCGACGCCTGCTGTGTCGATCGCAGCTAACAGGCTGGCGCTGAGCGGGCCCGTCTCTCGCTCGTCGCAGAGGTCGACGACGACCACCTTCCGATATCGCTCGAAGCGGATGTCCGTCCTCAGCTCCTCGATGTGTGCTGCATCGTCGACCGGGAGGAGCAGCATCGACGCCTGCTCCGGAATCGTCGCTGCTTGCAAGCCGCAGTCGGCGAGCACATCGTCGCAGTAGGCGCGCAACGAGCAGGCAGCCCCATCTTGCTCAGTCGAGCAGAAGCGGGGCTCAAAGTAGGCCGCAGCGACGATCGAGGCCGATGCTTGGGAGCTGTCGGCCAGAGCCCTCCCGGCAGTCGAGTAGGTAGTGTCGACAGAGCCCATCTCAACAGCCAGCGAAATGGTGACCCGCGTCCCCTGGCCCTCTGCCGAATCCACCTCCATGCTGCCGCCAATCTCTTGCAGCAGAAGCTCGGCTAGAGCCGCACCAAGCCCGGTGCCCTGCTTGAAGGAGCTGGCCTTGGTAAACGGTCGTCGGTAGCAGTCTCGCACGAACTCGGCGCTCATACCGATGCCGTTGTCCCGCACCACGACGTCGAAGCTGTTCGCGATGGTGGTGACGGGGGCGGCTGCTGTGGCGCCGTCGGTGGACGCCGTCGGGCTGCTTGCTCGGCTCGACGACGGCTGGACGCGGACATCGACGACGGCCCCGGTCGCTTTCGAGAAGCGGAACGCGTTGTTGACGATCTGCTGCACCACCTTGCGCACAATCTGGCCGTCCTTCTGCCGGATCGTTGGCCTTTCCATCGCGGCAGCAGAGGGAGACGGAGCTTCGTGGACGAGCAACATCGGAGGCTTGTGGGACCCCTCGGTGGCGCGCGCTGCGAACCACTGTTGCTCGGCAAGAGCCGTCGCTTCCACGAGATCAACCAGGTCGAGCGTGGTGTCGGACGCCTCCGATAACTGGTCGTCGCCACCGCCGGCGCCGGCCGTGTCCGGGGCTGATACGGTGAGGTCGTTGACGTCGATCAGGTCGTTGATTGCCTTGTGTAGATCCTGCCCAGCCGAGAGGATGGCCTTGGCGAGCCAGACGGTCTCGGTGCGATCACCATCCGGCGTCGCAGCGGGTCCTTCGAGCAGCCGAGAGGCCAGCTGCGAAGCAACACCCGTGACGCCGTGCAGCGGCGTGCGCAGCTCGTGACTCATCTGCCGGATGAACGACACCTTGGCCCTCTCGGACTGCATCGCCCGCTGCCGCAACACCATGCTCTGCAGGATCAGCCCAAGCGAAAGGACAAAGTCGACGTCAAAGTCCTCGACCACGGTGCGCTTCTGGAAAGGCACGAGGAACACGAAGAGCGGCTCGGTCCGCTCGGCGTTCATGACGACGTGAGTGACTGCGGCAAAGTGCAAGGAGCGGGCACGTGGTAGAGACGGCGGAGTAAGCATGCCGGCCTGTCGCCCGTCTGCGGCAAAGGTCCGGTGGTCCGCAAAGTCACTCACCGCATGTCTGGGTGCCTTCTGGCACAAGCCTGCGCAACGGGGCAAAGGCTGTCGATGCCTCACTATCTTCTGCCTCCTGGTCCGCCTGGAATATGTCTGCTTGGGCCCAGCCAGAATGCTGACGCTGGAGCAGCCAGTCGAACACAGCCTTGCGGCCGGCGGCATGGTCCAGTGCGGCGATCGTATACCCTGTGAGATCGCCGTCTGCAGCGAGGACCGTCGGGGCGAAGACGGGCTGCTCGCGCTGCTGGTGGTGGTGGGTTTGTTGGCGACGGCTGTGCTGCTGCCGGTCCGTCATCGTCACGGGCAGAGACGGACGGCGCTCCGGACCGGCAGCAAAGATGCTCAACACGTCGATGGCGCTGTCCCTGCGCCTCGCCGCTGTGCCCCTCGCCACCGATGCCGCGCCAAACGAAGACACGTCGAGGCAGAAGGCAGCAGAGGCGTCCAGCGTCTCGCGCAACGTGGTCGCCACTGCGGCGAGGAAGCCGTCGTTGGCGTCCTGCTGAGCATCGCCGTCGCACATCAGAGCGTAGCTCTGCTGCTCGAGCAGCGCGGCCAGGTTGGCGGTGCTCTCCTGCATCTTCAAAACCCTCGCCGACCGATTCGCCTGCCAGACGCTCTCGACGGCCTTGCTGGCCATCTCGGCGATGGTCTTGAGCCGGGCCAGGTCCTTTTCCGAGAAGTCGGGCCGAGGCTCGACTCCGATGACGCACAGCCGGCCGATGGGGACCTTGACGTCCGAGTCGGTCGCGCCTGCCGCGCTCTGGCCTTCGCCGGTGCTGGACCGATTTGAGCACGTCGGCACTGCGGGCGCCGACGCCATCAGCGGAGCCGATGCGTAGAACTGGAAGCCCTGTGGTGCATCGACGCCCGAGTCCGGGTGGGGACCGAAGGGGAGCGACCGGAAGCGCCAGTCCTTGGAGCGGTCCCGGATGACCATGCACTCGCCCTCAAGCAGGAGGGCATGGGCACAGATCGAGGTCGACGTGGTGAGGCATGAGAGGTCCTCGAGGCCGCAGCCAAACGACGAAAAGAGGTTGATGTGGAGCCGGTCGAGCGAGGCCATCGAGACGGCGCCGTAGTCGGCGTCGAGGACGTCGCGGGCGTGCTGGACGTAGATGTCGAGGATAGGGTTGAGGGCGGGCTGCTCGAGCTTGTGGCGGATGACGGCATTCTCCCTTGCCTGCAGGCGCTCGAGGGGGGCCTTTGGCGGGGCAAGGTGGTTGTAGCAGCGGAAGAAGTCGAACGGCGATGTGACGGCGCCCGTCTTGGTGTCGATGACCTGGGGCCGCAGCGGGTCGGCGCAGGCGTCGGTCCAAGGGCTGGGGGTGGACGGCAGTGAGGCCGACAGCTGGGCTAGTGGCGGTGCGGGTTGCGGAATGCGGGTCCACTGCCCAGACTGATAGGCTTCGAGCCAGGCGTGCCAGGCGTCGGGCTTTAGGGGCGGTTCGTACGGCAGAGGGGCGGCGAGCCCCTGGGGCGTGGCCGGTGGCACGGCTGCAACGGCGGGCATGCTGGAGGAGCGTGGCGTCTCACAGGTCGCTCGAAAGATCTGCTGCTGCGACGCTTGGAGGAAGGTGAGGGCCAGCTGCGACGCTGATGGTTCAGCAATGCGTCAGATGGACCCTGCTCGCGGGCACCGTCGGGCAGCGAGCTGCGAGCAGAGGCCTTGTAGAGGCGGCTTGAAGGTTCGATTGGCGTCGTGTGGCGGGTCGCGTATATCTAGCAGGCTGGCAAAGTCTACGGTGATGGCGATGCCGATGGCGATGACCCAGTGTCGAGGTGCGGGTGTGCACAGGTGCGGCGATTCTGAGGCGGTGGAAGGCGTGTAAAAGGGCAGAGCTGAGGTGTCAAGGGACTGAAGCGAGGCCGCTGTGCGGCTTTGAGGTGGCGGTGAGGGCGATTATGCGAGTCCAAGCAGAGTGTGGTCGGAGTAGAACTAGGGTTGGATGGTCGAGAGATCGGACGGAAGAGAGCAGCCAAGGGAGGTCGACAGGGCGGAGAGGCGTCTAGCGGGGTGTGGGTCGGTCTAGGGGTCGAGTGAGCGGGTGGCGCGGTCTGGCAGGTCCCGTCGAGTCGATCGAGGTGGCAACGAGTGGCAATGCAACGGTGGGGGCAGAGGGCGGTGGGTGTGCTGAAGGTGGTGGCGAAGGTGGTGGCGGTAGTGGTGGGGGTGGTGGTAGTGGTGATGGCGGTGATGGTGGGGGGCCAAGGACAAATCTCGACGATGCCTCGCCAAGGCCAAGCAAGAAGCAAGGGCATCGGTTCAGCGGGGTTTCTGTCCGCCCCCGGTCGACGAGCAAGACGAGGGAAAGACTTGAGTGGCAAAGCAGCCAGGGCAGGCTAGGGCAAGCCCGGCCGCGGGGTCTCTCGCCTGCATCTGACTGCCCACCTGCCGGGCAGCAGAGGACGTGGACCCTGGATCAAGGCAGAGGCACGCAAAGGCCCCGCCTGGAGGCAGGCCTGCCTCGTGCACGCATCCGATAGGTCTGGACAGAATTTCCGCCTGGCCACGCCCATCGCCCGCCTGGCCTGGCCTGCTGGAATTAAAACTCGTCAAGCCTGGACTCGGTTCAGCCCGCCGTTCAGCCCGTCGCTTCCACAAGAAAACAACCCCAGGCGGACCTTCGACCTCGTCCTCGACCTCGTCCTCGCTCCCCACTCTAGGCTCGCTCAAGGAGCAGGTACCGGTACGGTAGGAGGTGGGCCGACGACGACGAGGAAAGGTCGAGTGCCCTCCGCCCATCCGGGTCGGTTGCACCCGGGTCCAGGAAACACCGCACCTCTCCGTGCGTGCATGTCGAACCTCGGCGCGCCGCACCGTCCAAGGCCTGGGCCTGGCCAGGCCACGGCGCTACTCCGACCCCAATTTCTCCGCCACCGCCACCGCAGCCAGCCCTCTGCCTCGCCCCGGATGGTGTGGCCCCCTAGCCTCCCTCGAACCAGGCGCCCGCCACCTGTCCTCCGCGGATCCCAGCCGTGGGCACCCACATGTGGGTCCACGCCCGGACAGCCGGCCGGGCGGCGGGTGCTCTATAGTACTATCTGTCGCTGCTGCCGCGGCCAAACCATCCGGTCGGCCTCTGCATGGTATGGCACTGACCGGATCGTTCAAGCGGTACGGTTTGTGCAGCAGCAAGCAGCCGTGGGCTTGGCATTAGTTACATCAAAACGCCGCAAAGTCGAGGGACAGCGAGGTGAGGTACATACAGTACCGCATACCAAAAGGACCGTCGCCGCAAGCGCGCGTCATGGTGGCAGAGAGCGTAGCGCCAGACCAGCGGAATCGGCCGGTCTGTCGATCGATCGATCCGGCCCGGCCCGCCCCGACGTGATGGGAGTCCAGCGTTGTGACTGTGCACACGGACCAAGCCTATCTGCCTTGGCGCGGCGTGGTCAAGCTACGGAGGGGACCCGGCTGGCCCTGCAGCGGAGCTTCTTTTTTTCCAGGCCTGCCTGTCAGCACCACCGCAGGCGGCAAGGCAGACCAGGCCGGGCGACAACCGAGTTACCGGCTGGCCCGGCCTCGAAGCGCGCGCTCCAAGCGCCCGGCACCGTAAGCGAGCGTCGTCTCTGCATCGCTCGAGTACGGCTGGCTCGCCACCTCGTCTTCTCCTTCGCCTTGGTCGCCGCGCCGCTCAAAAAGCAGGTTGAGCATCTCGTCGAGGTTGGCATCGTTGCGCTGCGCACCGCGCCCCTCTCCCTCGTCGTCGTCGTCGAGCAGCCGCTGGTCGTCGGACTGCGCCGCCTCCATCAGCATCTCGTGGAACCGGCTCCGCCGCCGACGCGCGTACGCCTCAAACGTCGCGCGCCGCGCCTCGAGCGGCGTCGACGCCCCCGACCCGCCCATCTCTTCCCCGCCGCGAAGCAGCGGCATCAGCAGGGGCGACGACGACGGCGACGACGACGTCGACGGA
>NW_006920886.1:496657-500782 GCF_000417875.1 Pseudozyma flocculosa PF-1
GCGTACCGCTCCGCGCCGACGGAGCCATCCAGTCCCAGGCTTCGGATCACGTCCGCCTCGTCCCCTTCTTCCGACCCCGGCGACGTCCCCCGCCTCCGCCTCCGTCCCAGCACCGTCGGCGGGCGGCGCGCATCGCCCTCGCGTCGCGAGCCGAAATAGCCTTCCGAGTCGGCAGACCGCGATGCACCCGCACCCTCGACGGCGGAACGACCGCCGAGCACTGCCGCTGGCGTCGTGACAAAGGTGAATGAGCGCGAGCGCGAGCGATCCAGACTGCTGCGCCCCGACCCTTGTTGCCGGCGTGGCGGCTCGGCCACATCGACACCAGCGTCGATGGCGGGCGTCAGCGTCTCGGAAAGATCGCCCGCACGCTCGCGGACCTGCCTCGGCTGATCGCTGCGGCTCGACGGCCGGCGAGAGACGAGCGACGAGATCGACCTGGACCCCGCGGAGCCGGCCGGGCGGATCGCGTTGCGTCGAGACAGGGACGTCGTGCGCGTCAGCGAGACGTCCGGGTTCGCCTCTTCCCGATCGGACGAAGAGGGTGCCGCAGCGTGTTGCTGGTCCGAGCCGAGAAGCGCATCCGAGCTGAGTCGCCTAGAGGCTGCCTCCAACGCCGAGGGGAGCGTCCCTCGCGGCTGCCGAGGGTCCGCGATGTTGGTGGCCATCCGGCTGGCCCTGTCCTGCGCGGCACGCAGTCGAGCAGACCTCTGCAGCTCCAACGCGTGCTTGGCCTCGTCGCCCTCGAGGGCGTGCAGCACGCCTTGCAGCCCCACGCCCGGATCGTCTCTGGCATCAGCGTACGCCCAGGCGCCCAGCAGGTCGTCTGAGGCCGACGGCCGGGCCGTGGGCTCGGCGCCTTCACCGCCCAGGTTGCGAGCAAACTTGTAGGGATCCTCGTCGTACGGCGTCCAGGTCATCCTGGCAAAGGCGCTCGCAACCGGATCGGCCGGCCTGCCCTCGGAACGTGGCGCGGGGTCCGGAATGTCTCGGCGCGAGCGGTGCACAAAGTACCAGCAGCTCAAGCGCCACCGCCACGAGTCGCGCAGCTCGCCACGCTCGGCCGGGACGAGCTGGTCGAGGCAATGGAGAAAGAAGCGGTGGGCGACCTCTTCCTCGCTCAGACGGCCCAGGCCGTCGGCAGCTGCGGTATAGCCCGCGTGCTCCGTGCCCTGGTCATCCTCAGCCGTCGAAGCTGCGCCAGTCTCAAAGAGGCCCGCACCAAAGGCTCCGGCGGTGCTGTCGGCATGTTGCTGCAGCTCCCGCGCCCGGTTGCGGGTGCGCCATAGCGAGGCTCGGAGGAAGCTCGACTGCATGTCGTGGCCGCGCTGCCGCTGGCGAGACAGCAGGCTGTGGGCGCTGTTGTCGTCGCCGTCGTCCTGAGCGTCGTCGCGGCGGTCGGCCGTCGTCGCCCTGCTCGAGGCTGGTGCGCTGGCCTCTGCGCGCTGATCTGCGGGCAGCCTCCTCCACAGCTGCTGGTCGGCGTCCTCCTCCATCAGCCGAGAGACCCAGACTTGGCCAAGCGCGGTGTCGAAAGCCTCGAGCGTCTTGAGCAGCGCCGAGCGCAGACGGTCGACCTCCCTGCTCCCAACAAAGTCGCCCAGCTGTCCGGCCACGTCGATAGACCCGGTCGCTGCGAGCCAGGGGACCGTTGATGATGCACGATCCCCGGCGGTAGCCTGTTGCGCCGGCGGCTCCTCGGCGATCTCGGCCCACACCTCGGCCAGCCGCTCGTTGATTCGGCGCTGCAGAAAGGACCGCAGCACCTCGACCTCCCTGCCGATGCGGATAAAGGCGCGGCGAACGCGCGGCCCATTGGGCGCAGCGCCCTGCGAGTCGGGAGCTTCCCCTTGCGCATCGCCAACACCGCCATCGCCTGTCGCCTCGGGTTCTGGTCCTATTGCCGCGTCGTCGTCGTCATCGTCGTCGTCATCGTCTCCACCACCGGGGCCCAGTCGGGCAAGGGCGTCTCTCATAGACTGGGGCAGGGATTGTTCGGCAGCGGCCTCGCCACGGCGTGGTGCCAGGCGGCTGGCAGGTCGACTTGGGCCAGCGCCTTCATCGCTGCTACTAGGGCTTGTGATGGTGTCTGCGTCGCCTTCCATCCGTCCCGCCGTCGTCCGATCCTGCCCTGCCATCCGGGTCCTGCGCGCCGAGAGCGACTCTGCGGATGCGATCGAGTCGCTCTCGAGGTTGTCGGCGCGAGCGGCGGCGCGGGCGGCCAGGCTGCGCTGGAGGCTGCGGTCGATGGCGTTGACGCGGGCGTTGAGGGAGCGAGACAGGGTGCGCGAGCGTACGCCTTCGCGGGTCGTGATGCCGTCGCGACCGATGGTGATGGTCATTGGCGCGCGGAGGTCGACGGGCGGATCGAGGCCGAGGTCGTAGCGCGATCGCGAGGGTCCGCCGGGGTCCTGCAACGAGCGCCCGAGGCTGCGGTACTCGCTGGTTCCGACGTATACGCTGGGGCGGCCCCGCTGTTGGTGGGAGCGTCGGCGAGAAGGGTCGCTGGCTGCCAAAGTGGCGCTGGAGGGCGATGATGCGCGCTCGCTCGAGTAGCGACGACTTGCGCGTCGATGCAGCTTGCGGGTGAGGAGCTTGCAAAGGCGGTGCAGGTCCGGGTCTTCGGGTTCGAGCTGCTCTGCCAGCTGCTCAAAGGTCAGGGCGGGTTTGCGGCGGCGACGGGGCGGCAAGGAAGGCGATGCGGGTCGCGGCGTGGCGATGTGGACATGGCCCGAGCTGGGGCCAGGGTCGGTGCCGATGCCGGTGCCCGTGCCGGCGTCGTCAAAGAGGGTGGTCCTGCTGGATGAAGAGCGCAGTGGGAGAGCACGATTGGAGCGTAGAGGAGGCCTGTGGGCGAGATCGGTGTCTGACTCGCCGCTGGTGGTGTCGGTCGTGTCGACGTCGCGCGGGGAGCTTGCTTGGTTCAGAAGGCCCATGAGCCTCGACTCGCGGGCCGAGAGGGACGAGTCGATTTCGCCCTCATCGTTGAGCTGCTGGAGCGCGCCGATGCAGGCCGACTTGACTTTTGCGAGGAAGACGTCGTCCCAGTGGGCGGGAGAAAAGCGACCCATGGCAGTGGTGGCGGCACCTAGGCCATGCGAGGTGGGCCGTGCGGTGACACGAGGGATGTTGCGCCGATGTGGTGGTGGTGGTGGTGGTGGCGGTGGCGGTGATGAGGGAGGCTGTGTTGAGCGAGGTGGGTCGTGGTGGGTGATGAGGGCGAGCGGCAAGAAGCTCAGGGTGCGGGGTGGCGGCGATGATGATGGTGCGGAGGGAGGATGGACGGGTAGCCAGCCGGCGTCAGGGTCGGGTTTGATGCGGGGAAGCTCGAGCTGGAGCTCCAGCAGCTAAGTCGAGGCGGCTGCCCTGTTGCGCTGCGCCGGCGGGCCATCCGTGGGGGGCTACACATTCATCTGCCACTCTGCCTTTGTCGCGCGAGAGGGCCACCTACCCATGTGGAGGCTTTGCCACGGCCAGGGCCATTGACCCGCTTCCTCAGCCGGCTTTAGGCCCTCCTCGTTCTTCCCTGCCTGCTTGTGTGGCTCTCCTTACCAGCCTGTCGCTTTGCCACCACCACCACCACCACCACCCCATCCCCACCATCCTGCCCCTTATCCTCGCCCCTCAAACAAACACCGCCAAGCATGCCGATGCCACCGCCGCTCAACTTCCCAAAGTGGCTCGCGGACAACGCGCACTTGCTGCAACCGCCCGTGGGCAACTTTTGCCTCTTCCGCTCCCAAGACTACACCGTCATGGCCGTCGGCGGGCCCAATGCGCGCTCCGACTACCACTTCCAGCCCACCGAGGAGTTCTTCTACCAGTACAAAGGCGCAATGCTCCTCAAGGTCATCAACACCGATGGAGAGTTTGAGGACATCCACATCGGCGAGGGCGACATGTTTATGCTCCCCGCTTTTACGCCACACTCGCCCGTGCGCTTTGAGAATACTGTCGGACTCGTCGTAGAGAGGACGAGGCCCGATGGTAGCCCAGGTATGTGCGGCCCCGTTGGAGCGACGATGCCGCTTGCAATAAAGTGACTGCTAGGCGCCCACGCCTACTCAGTCAGGCTGACGGCGCTCGTTCCTCCTCCTCCCTNCANCAGCTGCTNCNGNTCGCNTC
>NW_006920886.1:500802-506108 GCF_000417875.1 Pseudozyma flocculosa PF-1
GTACGTACGTACGTACGGTACGGTACCGTACCCGTACCGTACCGTCGTACGCGTCGCGTCGTCGCGCGTCGTCCGTCCGTCCTCCTCCTCCGTCCTCCTCCTCCTCCTCCTCCTCCTCCTCCTCCTCCTCCTCCTCCTCCTCCTCCTCCTCCTCCTCCTCCTCCTCCTCCTCCTCCTCCTCCTCCTCCTCCTCCTCCTCCTCCTCCTCCTCCTCCCCCTGCTGGGCAGACGCGATGCGGTGGTACTGCCCCAACAAGGTCCACGACAAACCCACCCTCATCAAAGAGGTCAAATTCCAGTGCACCGACCTCGGCACACAGCTCAAGCCCATCATCGACGGGTGGAAGGCCGACGCAGAGGGGCGCAGGTGCAAAGAGTGCGGTCAGATCGCCGGCGAACAGGTCCTCCCTGCCTAGCCGCTCCCCCCTCTGGCTCCCTCGTGGGACCACACGGAGTGCACATAACTGGGCGGCGGATCGAGACTAGGCGACATCATCATGGGAACTGAGACAAGGTATAATCAGCGTGCAAGGCGTCGGTCAAGCCAGGCATGAAATGTGTGTGTGTGAGAGAGAGGAAGAGTTGGACAGGGAACGTCGTCGGGTCGCATCGTGTCGTATCGAGCTGGTATGCGGTGCTTTCGGTGCTGTCGGTGCTGTCGGTGCTGTCAATGCTGCTGCTGCTGCGGACCAGAGGGGCGCGCTCCTTGTGTCGTGCCGCCGCCCGCTCAAAACTCCCACCCGTCGATGCTCTCGCCAAAGCGTCGATACTCTTCCAGCTTGCAACCCAGCGCATGCCGGTCGCCCTTCGATGGACGGCCCCCGCCGCCGCCGCCGCTGGCCGCATCCTCGCGGTACATGTCGAGCACCGTCGAAACCTTCCCGTCGTTGACCTCGTCGTGCCTCTGGCCGTCGCCGCTGCTGCTGCTATTGTCGGCGTCGCCGTCCGCCGACGCGCGCTGCTGCAGAGCCACCTTGTACCACGCGCCCGACGTCGTCAGCACAATCAGGCGGAAGCGGTCCCGCAGGTCGCGGATCGACGTGCCCGCGCTCGCAGACGAGCTCGACGACGACAACGGCGACGGCGGCGGCCCGGTCGACCTCCGTCGAGGCTTGCTGCTCGACGCCTCGTCCGCGTTTCGCTCGGGCAGCGTCACCCAGCACAGGAAGATCCGCTCGTCGACGCCCGGCTCGCCCTTGCGGATGTCTTCGAGCCGGCCCTTCATGGCGGCCCAGGCGCCGTCGGTCGACTTTTCTGTGCCCAGGCTCCTGACCGCGTCCCTTCTGGCACTCACGGCCCCTGCAGCCCTCGCCGCCGAAGTTGCAGCACCGTCGTTGCCACCGCCAGCCCAAGCCTCGTCGCTCTCCTGGAACGACGAAGACGGCGTCGACGGCGGTGGCGGAGCGCGGCTGTCGGCTCCGAACGTCTTGAGCGGCACGCGGAACTGGGCGCCGCTCCACTCGGACTTGAAGTATTGCGGCAGCATCGACGCTGGGATGTGGTTGGCCAGCTGCCCAAGCCCGCCCGGCAGGTACTTGGACGCGGTGCTGCCAAATGCAGCCCTACCGTCCGCTCTGCTGGACGTCGACGACGCGGACGGAGAGGCAGATGCCGACGCGGAGCCCCGCTGCCCGTCGACGACGTCCGTCAGCTGGAAGATGTGCACCGTGCCCTTGTCACTGGCGGCGGCGATGGCCGAGGCGTCCGGCGCGAAGGCCACCCCAAGGATGCGCGCCGGGTCGGTGCCTCTTCGCAGCTCGCGTACCAGCGAGGCACCGAAGCCGGTACGCCCGGCAGCCGCAGCCGTTCTGGATCCCTGGGAGGCAGGCCTGGCGGTCGACCAGATCCGCAGCAGCGTGCCCTTGCTCGATGCGGTGGCCAGAAGCTTGCCGCACGGGCTCAGCGCGATCGCGGCAATTGAAGACTCGTGGGCGACGATCATGGTCGACGCTCCGCTAGGGGCTGGGCGTGGAGTCGCGGAACCGCCGGTAGACGCCGCTTGTGGCCGCTCTCGGCCTGGTGGTGTTGCTGCTGCCTGGAGGTGGACGATCTGGACGTGGCCCTTTTGCCGCCCAGGCACGGCCACGACGGCGGACGAGGCCGAGCTCGGAGCGACGGCGCCGAGGCCGTGGACGTTGCGGTAGGTGTCGACCGCCACCCGCTTGGTGATGGTCCAGCCGCCGCCGCCCGCATGTTCGCGAGAGCGCTGGCAGAGCTCGAACACGATCGCCTTGGACGAGAGCAGCACAACCAGGAAGGTGGTCGCCGCACTTGTGCCACCGGTCTGCGTCGACTGCGCCGAGCTAGGCGAAGCGGCGGCGACGGTGGCGACGCGGATGCCGCGGACCAGCTCGCCGAACTCGAGCTCTGCCACCTCGCGCCCTTTGACGGGCGCCCGCTTCGGTCTCGAGGTGCCGGCAGTGTCGCCTTCGCTGCCGTCCAGCACGGTGCTCGTGCTGGTGCTCGCGCTCGTGCTCTTTCCCGACGCCGTGGAAATGGCCGAAGCGGAGAGGGAACTGACGCCTGATCCGGGCGGCGACGTCGATCGGGACTCTGCTCTCGCGTCCGGAAGCGAGGCGTTCGACGACAAGGAGGCGATCCGCGGCGAAACCTCGTCAAGAGGCTGCTTGAGAGGTTTAAAGGATGTGCTGGTGGGTGACGGCGACCTCGATCGCGGCTCGTCGATGGCGAAGGGATCGTCGAGGCCAGCGGAGCTCGCCATGATCGAAGCCGACGACGAGCGCATGCCGTGCTGGCTGCTGTGCATGCTCTCTTCCAAGCCCGCGCTGCCGTCCGTCTGAGATGCCCTCTGCAGCCGACCTATCCCGATCGAGCTCGCGCCGAAGCTGGCTTCCATTGCGGAACTAGGATCAGCATCGTCTTCTGGCTCTCTGCCATGCGAGGTTGCAGTCTGGGTCGCCCTTGATGCGTTCAACGAGGGGAGCGGACGCCCTTGGCGATGATCCTCGAGGTCGTCGAAGTCGACCAGCGAGGTCCGAGAGAAGCGCAGACTGTCGGGAGGCGATGTCGATGCCGCACGCTGCCAGTCTCTGACGTCGTCGTTGTTGAACGCAGATTCCTGGTCGTCATGAGGTTGACTGCCTCGGTGCTGGGTCAGCTGGGCGTCGTGCAAGATGCTGTCGAACTTGGAGCCTGCCGAAAAGACGGTCGATGCCTGGCGCGAGAGCGAATGTCGGGGCGGGTCGTACGCTGCCCTCTGTTTGCCACTGCCCCGGGAGCGATTCGAAGGGTCGGAAGGGACATTTTCGGCCTGTTCGTCCCAGAGCACGACCTTGTTGGGGGCGAACCTGGGCACGCGGCCCCCGCCGACGAGGACGAGAAGCGACGAATGCTGCACAGGCACAGCGTGCGAGAGCCCTCCCTGAGATGCAGGCCAGTGACGCCGTGCTACCACCTTGAGCGGCTCGCACTGCGCGACCAGAAAGCCCGATGGCGTCGCGCAGGCGAATAGGGAGGGGTCCGAGAGCGCCGGTCCGTCTGGCTGTTCGACGGCCCTCTGGTTGTGGCGTGCATAGCCGCTGCCTGAGGGGGGCCCAAAGGTATCGCCCAGAGCCGCAGTCGAGGGCGATGAGAAGGCGGCATTGCTAAACAGAGGAACTGGGGCGTGCGATTCGATCGTGTGGCGCGGAAGGTGCATGGCTGTGCCGCGGTTGAGGGCCGAGGGAGCCCAGTCGGGGAGTGGGCCAGACGACCGGGCGAACTGTCACGGACGAGCGCGGAGGGGATGCGCTGGAAGAGCAGCGGAGCAGTCGTGCTGTATCGCAACAGCTCCCGTCGGCCGATGCTCGAGCAGCGACAAAGCAGCGCTCAACCTTGAAGCGCCACAGCACGAACGGTGGCCAGTCCAAGCCGGCAGAGCATCCGAAACAGCCAGCTCTCTCGTCGGGAAAGCGGCCGATGAGCAGCTCCGGTCGAGTCGATGCACAGCGCGTGAGTGGGCGACGTAGCTTGCCAGGATCGCATCAGAGGGCCATTGGCGATAAATCAGGGCCAGGTGGTCAAGATAGAGGACGGTGTCTGTGGTGGTGGTGGTCGAGGTCGAGGTGGTGGCCGTGGCGGTACCACAGCGGCTGCGGCCGTGGTGGGTGCTGCAGGTGCACCCTGGCTCGCAACCCCAAATGTGGAGTGCACAGGGGAGCGCGGGGCCAGGGGCGGACGAGGCCTGCCAGGGGCCAGGCTGAGCGGGGCGCGGATCCGGCCTCAGGTTGGCCTGGCTTCGGAAGACGGCCCAGCCAGCAGCCAGGCGCTCCTCGCCTTCTCGCTACGCCGCTGTCACCTTCGTCCTTCCATCTCGACGACTGCCACTCACGACCTTCGCCCCGCACATCCGTCTTCTAGTCCGCAGCAAGCCCGCAGCTCATCGTACACTGCCACGGAACCAAGGCAACGCCCCTGTGGAACACTGAAGAGCGCCGAGAGGCAACGACCTCGAGCGACGTAGCACGGAAGCGGCGCGACCTACCTCGATCTAGGCACCCCCCTCTCCGCCCGGTTCAGCAACTTCTGCCACCATGACCAAGGGAAAGCACTACTGCGGTGAGTGCGACCCATGGGCGTATGCCTGTCATGGATCCCGACGCATGTGCTGATTGATCCCGTCTTCTTGTCCCGCAACAGACTACTGCGACGTCTTCCTGACGCACGACTCCATCTCGGGTGGGTGGACCTCTAGCACCGTCTGATGACCGGCATCGCCCGTGACACGAACCAGCTGACCGTGTCTCCCCCGCTTCTGCTCCATCGCGTCCTCCGCCACATCCACCGCTCCCTGCAGTGCGTAAGGCCCACAACAGCGGCAGGAACCACATCCAGAATGTACGCGACTACTACTCGGGCCTCGAGCCGGACCAGGTGCAAAAGATCATCGACTCGATCAACAAGGCGTACGAGGAGCGCGGCCTGCCCAAGCCGAGGGACCTCGAGAGGCCCGTCGGGTTCGGCTCCTCGATGACGTTTGGCAGCGGCCCGATGAGTGGGGTCGGCGGCGGACCAGGAGGTGAGTGCCCGCCATGCTTCGTTTCACGCTCTGTTCAGACAAGGTCCCCGGTGTCCGCAGCGCTGACCGCGAGGCTGACCATTGTGCGCATCTCTCGACTTTCGCCTCGCCCAGGCTATGGACCAAGGGCCGGCTTCGGCGGCGGAGGTCCGCCACCGAGTGGAGGAGGCTACAACCGCCACGGACCCCCGGGCGGGCCGGATCGCGGCGGACCGCCTCCGCCTGGCATGGCCGGCTCACCGGGCGGCGGCTACGGTCGCGGACCGCCGCCCCCACCAGCGGGAGCCTC
>NW_006920886.1:506483-510782 GCF_000417875.1 Pseudozyma flocculosa PF-1
TCCTCGGGGCCCGCCGCCTCCTTTGATGGGCGGTGGTGCAGCACCCGGCTCGCCTGCTGGGCCGCCGCCTGCTGGGTACGAGCGCCGAGGTCCGCCACCAGGCTACGGTGCGCCGCCTCCACCTCCTGGCGGCGGCGGCGGTGGTATGAACGGAGGCTACGGTCGTCCCCCGCCGGGGCAGTACTCGCAGCCCCCTCCCGGATATGGGCCGAGATGACGAACGGCGCCACCTCTCTGCACTCGTCCAAGTCTGAGCCCGTCCCTGCCCCTTCACCGTCCACCTGTACAAGTATAGCAGTCAGCAACGACGTTCCTTTCCCCTTTCTCATCATTGGACCTCTGGAACGAAGGCGGCGGCGGCGGCGACAACGATGGTGGCACAGAGAGGATTGCCGCCGAGGGAGAATGGCACAAGCGCCGAAAGTCGCCGCGGTCGTGATGCAACACGGAAAGAGCAGCGGATTCCGGCGAGAGCACGCGCCTGCCTCAGTCGCCGGTCGCCCTTCGAGGGACTCGCATGTATGTAGCTTCTGTTTCTCGGGTGCTGCGTCGATGTAAGCACAGGGCAGAGCGACTCGAGCGGCGAGGAAGAGGTTCGGTAGCCTCTCCGCTCAGGACAGGAAGGGCGGCTGATCCTCGGTCGACCTGTGCTAGCTCGCTCGACCCAGCCTACCTCTGGACACCGCTCCAGATGGGGTTCTTCTTCTCGTGCACCTGCGGCTGGCCTTCTGGCGATCCGGGGATGTTCTTGGCCAGTTTCTGCGCGGGGCGACGGGGAAGAGGGAGGCCGAAGGCAATCGAGGCGCGATGTCGGTCGGGTCAGATCGAGCTCATCCTATACGTGGACCACGAGGACGCGGCGGGAGTGCAAAGGGATGGCACACCGTCCACTCACAAGCTTCTCAAAAACGCATTGGTTCAATGTCCGTTCGGGCTTCCGGCACATGTAGAATTCCTGTCACGGCGGTCAGATGGCAAGGAGGTTCGACGGCGACGGTCAGATCGTCCCGGGTCGCGGCCAGACGGGACGGAGCGCGCACGGCCTCACCTGGTTGTGCTTCTCGAGGCACTGCCAGTGGTCTTCCCACTGCTTGCCGCAGTGCTCGCTCAGCTTCCGGATGCTGCAGGGGCGGGGCGATGCAAACGCGGCGCGGGCGAGCGGGTCAGTCTCGTTGGACGCCTCCGTCATCGTCGACTCGGCGAGGCGCGTCCGGCGTCGCAGCGGTGCTGAGGCCATGCGTCCGACTCACAGGTCCTGTGCGCAGCGGGTGACCCTCCTGCCCTCCTGGAGGCAGTGCTTGGGGTCCCTGCTCTCGTTCTTGCACAGCATAAAGTCCTCGTTGACCTCCTTGCAGTGCTCTCCGATAAAGAAGCTGGCGCTCTTGAGGGGCGCCGACGTGGTTCCGACCTCGTCGACCTTGGGGATGTCCGAGGGGAAGGGGGCCGGGTCGACGTACGGCATCGCCGGCGAGTTGGCGTCGCGGTGGGTGGCCATGGCGGAGGAGTCGCGGACGGTCCGGGTGCGAGTGCGGGCAGCAGTGCGGGTGCGGGTGCGGGTGCGGGTGCGGGTGCGAGTGCAGTCGGGTGCGAGTGTCGGAGCGAGCCGATAAGTCGGACGGGTTCCGCAAAAGAGGAACGGGCGTGGTACAGGTAAGGCGGTGGCAGGGAAGGCGACGCCAAGCAGGAGCGAGGTAGGGTGGTGCTGATGGACTGCTGAGAAGATCGGGATGGTGCCGGCCAGGCGGTGGGGAGCGGGGAAGCGGCCGGGCGCTGGGGCGCTGGGCTGCCCGCCGCCGTCGGTCGATCACGGGCGGAGGGGCCCTCTGTCTCGGATCCGTGCGCTGCCCGTCGGTGGCTCCGAGACGGTCTGGTCTGGTCTGGTCTGGCCTTGCATGGCCGGGCCTGGCAGGGCGAGGCGCCAGGCGAGGCTGCGCCGCCTCCTCCACCTCTTTCGATTTTCCCGCCCGCGAAGAAAACTCGACCCTGGCTTGCTGGCTTGCTTGGCCGCGGTGGCCCCTGGCGTGCCCGACGTTGGCCTCGTCTGGCCTTGCCAGGCCTCGCATGGCTTGCCCGACGACCCCTTTGTTGGCCTGGTTTCCTCCTCCCTCGCCACCATCTCCCCCTCCGGCAGCACTCGCCAGTCGCTCTCTCCTGGTCCTCGCTCGCGTATCTCCTCCCTCCGTCCGTCCCGGTCGCGTATCACTCGTCCCTCTTTGGCCGGCCATCTTACCGCCATCGAGGATACGGACGGCCAAGGGCAGGTGCCAACCGCGAGGCGCTCCGCTCTTGCTCCAAGCAGTCTCATTTCGAACCTGCTTCGCCTGTCCGACTCGTCGCTATGACCTCGAGGATTCTGGCCAGCGGCGGAAGGCTGCACCATGGGTCCCTCTGTCGCTTCATCTGCCTGCGTCTGCCTGCGCCTGCCGCCGCCGCCGCCAGCTCGCGCGCCGAAGTCATCGCGCCACAGCCGATATCCGTGCCCTACCTCCTGCCCCCCTTCATGGCCTCATCCCTCCACACTACCGCGATACGTGCAGGGGTCAGGGCCACGTTCAACGAGCGCAAGAATGTCCTCACCAACTACAACCGCGCCAAGAACGCCAAGCGGCGGCTCGACGTCAAGTGGGACTCTGAGAAACAGGACCGATCGTTCAAAGAGGACATGCCCATCGGCTACGAGCGGCGCAAGCTCAAGAAACTCAAGAAGGTTAGTACGAGGCTCGCCAACGAGGCCAACCGCGATGCCAAGCTCAAAGGCACGCCCAAAGGCACGCCCGGCGAGCCCTTCCACCCGGAGCGCAACTTCCGCCTGCGCGTCCGTGAGCTCAGCTTCGAGCTCAAGGCGCGCAACGACCGGATCAAGACAGTCAGCGACCCAGCCGACGCAACGCAGCTGCTCGAGGATTCGATCACGCTGGTTCGCAAGGAGATGAAGATCCTGCGCGTGCTGCTGCGGGGCCGCGACCCCAAATTTGACGACTACGACCAGGCCGTCATCAACGCCAGCCGGCTGCGCGTGCCCTGGATCAGCCTCATCATCATGGCGATGCGCATCGACAACATCCAGCTCGCCTTCAACCTGTTCAACGACATGAAGAAGCAGGGCATCCACCCCAACGCCACCTGCTTCCACGCGCTCCTCAGCGGCCTCGTCCACCACGAGCGGCGAAGGGCCCCGAAGAGGTCGGACACCCAGCCCTTCCGTACCGAGACCAAGTCTTTCCAAATGGCCGAAAAGATCTTTGGCGAGCTGCAGGAGCTCTGGCGCCTCGCACTGCCCGCCTACGTCCGCTACAAGCAAGGCCCGCGGGCCAAATCCAAGGAGGCCATGATGCACGCGATGCGCATCGACCAGGGGGCCGATACGTCGCGCCTCCGACGCCTGTCGCACGAGGCTGCCGTGCTCGAGGCCCGCGACCACCGCGAGCTGCTCGCCCAGCCCCTTGCCGCCTATCTCCGCATCCTGTTGATGGCCGGCCAGACGGAGCGCGCGTGGAAGCTGTTTGACCAGATCTGCTACGGCCAGTCGATGGACAGAAACGTCACGATGGATGCCGAGGCGGCACGCGATCTGCCCGTGCTCCCGCTCGTCGACAAAAAGATCCTCACGACGATGCTCAGCGAGGTGCCCGACGCGACGAACCACGGCCAGCTGGAGCAGACGCGCGAAGAGGCCGACAAGCGCTTCGAGGCGGTTAGCACCATCTGGCAGCGCTGGAAGCTGCGGATCGAGCGGATGCAGGCCGACATCGCCGCATCAAACGCCCAGGGCCCGCGGCAGCCACCGCAATCCGTCGCGCCATCGTCGGCCGAGTACCAGGACGACGGCTCCCTCGACTCGGCCGATGATCTGCTGGCGTCCGAGGACGGCTCGACAGATCCGCGCTCTGCACAGGGACAGATGCGTTTCGGTGCAAGGGGCCGCGGCCGTGGCGGCGCTGACGGTGCCGACGACAAGAAGATAAGGGGCACCCCAGCGACCGAGTGGGACTTGGTCGTGCCCGAGGAGAGGGCGATAGTGCTCTTGCTCAACAAGGTCCACCGAACGCGGCCAAAGGAGCAGGCGCTCATCAAGGACGTGATGGCCTTCTGCTTCGGCATCGAGAACAACGACCACTCGGGCCTCATCGCCCTCGACCCGACGGCCACCGACCTCGTGGCCTTGCGCCCCGATGCCGTGCGGCCGGCCAAGGAACCGTTGGTCGAGCTCAACGGCCCGGTGGTGGCGGATCAGGTGCTGCGCGCCTTCAACTACCAGGCTTCGTGGACGACGGCGGTCGACTACTTCAACCAGTTCCT
>NW_006920886.1:510853-531254 GCF_000417875.1 Pseudozyma flocculosa PF-1
GACTACTTCAACCAGTTCCTTGCGCTCAGCCTGCAGCGCCGCGACGGCGACCGGACGGGACCGCTCGGGCCGCTGCTGTCGTCGCGCGGCGTGGCGGCGACGCTCGTGGCGCTGGGCTTCTCGATTGATCCGGTGGGCACCGTCGTGGTGCTCAAGGCGTCGCGCCAGCCGCCCGATTTCTTGCCCACCGACCAGACGTACGCGCGGTCTTTGCGGTCGATCGCGCACGGCGTCGTCGAGGGCAGGGAGGCGCTCGGCGGCCTGACGGCCCAGATGCTCGAGTCCGAGGGTAGGGGCGCTGTCGACCTATGGCAGCTGGCCGAGGACACGTTCAAGATGTTCGCCGCCGACTGGGGGCCGCGTCAAGGCTCGTCCAAGGAGGAGTCGGCGTCGTCGCGGCAAGCGGGGGCGGTGATGGACGCGGATGCGACCTCCAAAGGGTTCGACGTCGCGCTGCTGTACCGGCTGCTGCTGGTGGCCAACCGGGCCTCGCGGGCGAGCACCCACCAGGCGGCACGCTCGCGGAGGTGCCTGGACCTGGTGGAGACGTACCGCACGCTTCCGCAGCTGGTATCTGCCCACGTCCCTCCCCGGCAACGGGAGGCGGACAGCAAGAGGACAGAGAAGACGGACATCGCGACGGTCAAGATGCTCGAGGAGCTGCACGTCACGCTGTCCAACGCCATCATGCCGCACTACGACGAGGGCGAGGAACCGCCGAGCAAGGCCAAGGTCGAGAGGTGGAAGGAAACGAGAGAGGCCGTGGCGTCGTTCCGGCCACAAAAGGAGAAGCGGTACGAGGAGAAACGCTGGCTCCAAGGCGGCGTCACCCGCGGTGGCGGCGGCGGTGGGAGCGGCAGCGGCAATGGCGGCGCAGGGGACAGGGAGGGCATTGCGAAGAGGGGAGAGGGCGGGGAGACGTCCAAGTCGAGAACAGGCGGCGGCGCAGGAGGAGGTGGGGGAGTGGTGCTCAAGCTGAGCGACGACGACTACGCGGCGCTCAGCAGCGAGGACGACGTCGACTTCGATTTCGAGATCGACGAGCCGTCGAGCGGCGGCGGCGGCGGCGGCGGCGCTGGCGCTAGCGCTGGTATTGGTCCCGACGCGGCAACGGCGGGCGACGAGGCTGGTCAGAGGCGGAAGACGAGGAGAGGCATGGCCATGGACCGCGAGCTGGAACGCTGGATCCGGGGCTAGCCAGCTACATAGGCAAGCACCGCACGCGGCCAACCCAGTCGGCCAACCACGCCAAGGGCAGCAGGGCCCAGTTCATTCCTCGATACCGGTACCGGCAGAGCCCCTTCTCCGGGCAACAGATGCGGACTTCTCCTTGATGCCATTACCTGCTTCTTCCTCTCCTCGCTGCAAAACGGAAACGGGACCGGTTCGAGTACAAATACAGGGACGCGAGACGGGAGCGGGGCGGGGACGCAGGGGATCCGCCGTGAACATCCGCGGCATCCAGTGGTGGGGGATATGGTCGACGAGGTGCGTGAATGTCCGTGACGGCCAAAGAGCGCGATTAGGGGGTGCGCGACAGGGCGAGACGATAGCAAGGACGCCGGAGGCGGAGGGGGGAGGGGAAAGACGGGGCGGGAGGCGGGATGGGCCACAGCCGTCTAGGGCATCATCGGAAAGACGGGGTAGGCGCCCATGTCGAGGTGGCTCGAGGGCTCGAAAAACGGCATCGCGCTGCCGACGCCGCCACCGGGGGGCAGGTCGCCGACGTTGCCGTTGCTGCCTGCGAGGTCGACGCAGAGGCCCTGGGCGGCGGCGTTGTGGGCGTGGGTGGCGACCCAGGCCGTCTGCATCACGTTGGGCATCTCGGCCATGCAAGAGGCAGCAGCGACGGCCGCCATGGTCGCCTGGGCATCTCCGCCGCCGTACGGCAACGGGTGGGCCGGGGGCAGCATGTGCGCCTGCTGGCTGCGCTGGGCGGCGAGCAGGTGCAGGTGCTGCTGCTGCGCGAGCTGCTGCTGCATCTGGAGCTGCATCTGCCGGTGCATCTGCTGCTGCTGGTGCGCCGCCATCATCTGCGTCCTCACCGCCGCGGGCACCATGGCCGTCGTTGCGGCGGCGGCGGCCACGGCGCGCGTCACGGCGCTCCTCGACCTCGCCTTGAGCAGCAGCTGCTGCCGCAGCCGCTCGTTTTCGGCGCGCAGGTACTCGCTCTCCCGCGAGAGCAGGGTGCGCTCCGCCGTCGAGGACTGCGCGTGGGCGGACCAGGGCGCGTAGGTCGCCGCGTCGCCCGCCGATACCCGGCGCTTAGACCCGGCCAGGCGCGCGGGGGCGGGCTCGGGCAGGTAGGGCGACGATAGCTCGATAAAGGCCTTGGACACCCGCCCATCGGCCGGCGAGACGCAGGGTACGACGATGGCCGTGACGAGGGGCAGCCTGGGCGTGCGGAACTCGCCGCTCTGGGCGCGCGCCGAGTCGACGGCCATCTGGAGGATGGCCTTGAGCGGGTCCCTGGCGTCGGCGTGCTGGTAGAGGTCATCGAGGCTAGAGCCGCGCACCTCGGTCCTGGTGGCACCCAACAGGCGCTGCAGCGTGTCGTCGTGACCAAAGGCATCGAGGACGAGGCCGGCCGCAGAGACGAGCAGGCGCACACAGGGCCCGAGGGCAGCGTGTGCGGCATCGACGCGGCCGCCGGTGCAGCGGATCGAGGTCGATGGGAAAGCGGGAAGCTCCCGTGGCCGCGCGCTGCAGACGACGAGTCGCTCTGGCTTGTCGTCTGCGCTGACGCCGTCGAAGAAGCAGCAGCGCGCTCGGAGGTCAAAGGCGGCGAAGAGGCCGTCGCTGCGGCGGAGGCGGATGACCTCGTCGTTGGGGCCAGCGTCGGGCTGGGTCGAGCGGGCGGTTCGGAGCAGCCGACCAACGAGGGCGACGTCGTCCGGGTGGCTGTGCTGGACCAGGAGGGTGCCGACCAGCTGCTCGTCCAGGGCCAGCACGTGGGGTGCGGCGATGCCGGCGGCCTGGCCGAGGCCGAGCATGGCTTCAAAGGCGGCCGACGTGTACAGCACCTGGCCGTCGAGGGGTGAGAGCACGAGGACGGCGTCGGGGAGGTGGTCAAAGAGCTGCTCGTAGGAGAAGGACGGGTGTGGGCGCGGTGCGGTCAAGGCCGAGGTGGACGTGATAGGCCCGCGGGCCGAGGCCGAAGAAGGTGGCCATGCTGATGCCGCGTCGAGGGATGGCTGCCCGTGCTTCTGCTCCTGACCCGCGAGAGTGGGGAAGAGGGGCTGGCTGAGGCCGAGGATCGACTCGAGGCGCTTGGCCTGATCGCGGAGGACCTGCTTCTGGTAAGCGCGGGCGAGGTCTTCGGAGGTGCAGGTGCCCTGGCCGAGGGTGCGGGCGGCGTGGGCCTTTGCCGACGAGGCAGACGTGCACGTCGGGAGCGGACGGCCGGGAGTCGAGGGCCCCGATTCGGACGAGGACGAAGAGGACGAGGACGACGAGGAAGACGAGAGCGCTGGTACGTCGAGGAAGTGCGGTGCTGGTGGTGGTGGTGGTGCCGACGCCGATGCCGATGCCGAACTAGGGCGGTCCAGGGCGGCGAAGGAAGAGGAAGAGGCGTCGTGGGGCATGCTGGCACAAGTTCTGGTGTCCTGGACGAGGCGAGGCAGGACGGGGTGACGAGTATCGATGGCGCTGCTCGTGTTCAGGTCGACATGAAAGCCTAAGAGGAGGTTGGCGAATCCCAAGATCGAGGGGGACGAAGGCGGAGGGAGCGTGGGTGCTTCGGGCGAAGGGAGGACGAGGACAATGGACGCTGAAGCTGGACACACTACTACTACTAGCAAGGCGAGGGCGGGGGCCAAGGGGCGAAGAGGCTATCGGGAGTCGATGGTGAAGATCAGAAGCCAAGGCGAGGGATATGTATATCTCCAGGCCAGGTCGGGCCCGTTGAGACGGCGACGGCGACGGCGACGGCCAGCCAGGCAGGCAGCCTAAGGCATGGTGCCGTGGTATCGCAGCCGCCCCGTTGTTGCGTCCTCGTTGGGAAGGTAGTTTTGCCTCCTTGAGGCCCAGCAGGCAGGCGGCCAGGCGGGCGGGCAGAGAGGGAGAAAGCGGAGCTAGGCAGGCTGGGCTGGGCCAGGCCAGGCAGGGTCCTTTGTCGTCCCGCGAGCTGCCTCGGCGTCAAACCCAAACCTGGGTGAGGGCGAGGGGCTCTCTCTCTCTCGCCAGGCTTTTGTTCCCACATGCGCAGCTGGCGGGCCGACCAAACGGGTGGGCGGGCAAACAGAGTGAGGGAGCGAAGGAGGAGCAGGCAGGCGGACTTGGCCTCCTGAGGCCCCTTGCGCTCGCCAGTCCTGCGGCTCGAGCTCTAAATCTCAAATCAACCTTTGAAGCCAGACGGGCTTGCTCGACCCCCCATACCGCCAGGAGGCATCCGAGCGCCCAAAGAGGGCAGGCCACCGATGTCCACCACCATCATCGCCGCCGGGCGTCGACCACCACCGTACTGTACCGGCCCGCTGGACGGTCCTCACCCGCGCTGCCCCCCGTGCTTGGAGGACCAACGACTCCGACACGGACGAGGCAGGCAAGGCAGGCTGCCGGCCAACCCCAACCCCACCCCCTCTCTTCTGTTTGGGCGTCCCCTTGCATCGCCCCTGCCTGCTCCCCTCGACCTGGGCCGAGCCTGCTGGACCTGCCTGTCACGCTGCCGTCGGATCACTGCCAAACGACGCAGCGGCAGTCGCCCGAACAGCACGCGATATGTCTATACATGATGGGGTGAGGTTGACATTGGGCCAGGCTCCGTACGCACGCCAGGCTTCTTGGCCAGCCAGGATGAGGGTCGGGCCCTGCCGCGGGTCCGCGGTGCCTGGCTGCAAGGGCCTCTGCTTCTTGCTCGCGTCGTTCGCCATCCGCCTCTGCATGTTCTGTACCGTTCCAGCGCGTTCCACCGTACGGCGATGCCTGGCCGGTGCCCTAGGCAGACGCGCGCGCAAGAGAATGCCGGTTTTGCGCTCGGCACGTAGGGCAATGGTGCGGATCTAGGGCCAGCAGGGCAATGGTGCGGATCTAGGGCCAGCCTAGTGGCCCTCGTTGGCACGAGATGCAAGCAAGCAGGCAAGCAGGGTCAGATCAGAGCCAAGCAAGGCGCTACATAGGCGGTAGGTTACCGTACCGTACCGGACGTGCCAAACTTATGTCGGGCGCGCAGCGTATGTAGGTCCGCCCAGTCTCGGCCAGACGACTAGACCAGGCTGGCCAGAGGCTTGCTCGGAGCGTGGTTGCGCGGTTGTCGCACCGGCACAAGCAAGAGCTACCTCTCTCTTGCCTGCCTCCTTGTGCGGCGGCACCGGGCGCACAAAGGGGCGGCCCAGCTCAACGGCGCACCGACCCCCGACGGACGACGGAGGGGTGGGCAGCGAGGACCGAGTGACAGCGCAAGGCATGCAACGATACGGCAAAAGCAAGGTCGCACGAGCCCGCCGTCCGCTCGGCGTGCAAACGGGGCAGGCAGGCAGGCAAGCAGGAGAGCAGTTCGAGGGCCTGCAAAGAGGGCAAGGTACAGTACGTACCTAGCCTAGCCTGTACCGGTACCGGTACGGGCCGCAAGGCTTTTGGCTCGCTACCGAGGCGAGGCCGTTTTGCAGCGGGGCCCTCTTGCACCGCCCCCGGCCCTGGCATCAGGCGGGTGTACCGACTTCTCGGAACAGGGGGCCCGCTGTGCCGAGCGAAAAAGGCAAACGTCGCGACAGCCTACTGTTGGCCAGCCTGCCTCGTTTGAGCCGCGGAAGCCAAGCCAAGCCAAGGATACCAAGGCAACACCATTCCGTCGTCGAGGGCGGAGGCATTCCGCTCGGGCAAGACCGAGAGTACTCGTTCGAGTGCCGCTACCCTCGGATGGTGCCGCAAAGGATGCTGGCTTGCTTGCTTGCTCGCTCGCTCGAGCGCTGGCCTGCCCGTTGAAAGCAAAAACGAGGCGGCGGCGCAGGACGCAAGACGCAGGTCGAAGTTTAAGGTGAGGCCCGCCTCGATCCTCGTCCCAGATCGCGGGTTGCGAGCCTGCACCCGGGTCACGACCACGGGCGAGGGCGACACATGGAGACCCGGAAAGTCGCCCGCCTGCCAGGCCCTGCGTCTTCTTTTTTAGAGCTCGCTCTCTCTCACACGCGCGCCCTGGCCCCTGGGCCCCTGAAGGAGCGACCCCAATTTTGTCCAGCCAGCCGGTCGCCGGTCTAGACCCTCTCTCGCTCTCTCTTCACTGGGGGAAATTGCGCGGTGGAACCAGGGTTCCAACGGTGGTTTCCAAGGGTTGCACGCACATTAGAACCACTTTCTGGTTCCAATGGTTGCACTCACACGGGAACCACTTTTGGTTCCAACGTGGTTCCAACGATTTCGAATAATACGTATCAGAGAATCCTCTGAGTTTCTGCCATGCTTGGCCTGTTGGAACCAGTTGGAACCATGTTGGAACCACTGCAGGCCGCTTTCTTGGTGCAGGTGTTGGAACCGGACGTTGGAACCACACCTGGTTCCAACAGCCTTGGAACCAGACGTTGGAACTGGTTCGAACGGTCCATTTCCCCCAGTGCTTGCGCTCTCGCTCTCCCCTTTTCTCTCTCTCTCTCTCTCTCTTTCTCTCTGCGCCCCTGGCATCGTCACGTCGCTGTGTGGGTGAGCGAGTTTCCGCAAGAGCCGTCGCTGAGGCAGTCGCAGTCGCAGTTACAGTACCGACGCCGACACTCACACCATCTCCCCTTGCTCGTCCGAGGGCGCCAAGCCGTCTCATCGGCCTGCAGCTACCGGTCCTGCAGGCAGGCTAGGGTGGTAGCGAGCGAGATCTCCGGCTGGGCTCAGGGGACCACAACAAGCAAGCAAGCAAGCAAAACGCCCTAGTCTTTCCGCGGCTTGCTCTCAAAGCCCGAAAGAGGACGGCTCGGCGCGGCGCGGCGCAGAACAAATAATCTGCTTGATGAAACTCGCACCCTCGCCGAAATGGGGAGCAGTGGGGCACAGCTGTAGTCCACGGTTTCATCTAGCCTCCGTCGGTCGGTCTCGTCGACATGGCATGCGGTTCGCGCGGGCGCCGGAAAGGATGGTTGGTTGCGACGCTTTCGCAGAGCAGGCGCAAAGCAACGACGGCGGGCTGGGCTGGTCTCGGGAGTTCGCAGCTGCCGTTCCCCCCGGCGACTCGCATCGCATCGCATCACATCGCATCGCATCGCTCGTTTGGAGCCTTGGTCCTTGGATCTTGCCAAAGGCGTGCCGCCGATGGGCCATGCTTCGTTAAGCCATGCATGGCGCTGTTCCGGTTCCTCGCCGCTCTCTACCGACCGGCACGCTAACGCACCACCATGCCTAGGTACAGTACTTTCCAGATGGTGTCGCGCCCCTACCTGCGGTCACGGTAGCGAGCTTTGTCGGCTGGCCCGTCGGTTGGGCCCGTACCAGAACGGGTCACGGTGGCACCTCGAGTGAACTCGAGCATGCCGCTCCGGAGCTCCAGTCTCGAGCGCTAATTTAGAGCTCTACCTATCTTGGCTCATCGACCTCGCCGGTGTTTGACCTCTCCCCGTCAAAGCCTGCCTGGGAAGAACAGATACATACAGCTCAAAATAAAGACACAAAAATATCCAAGCTCGGCCAGGCCTGTCGATGGCGGTCATCGCGCATCTCGCAACTCAAACTCGCTTCAGCACGCCGAGCGCCAGGCTGCGCGGGCCTGCCTCTTCCTTCTTCTCTTCGGAGCCAGGCGGCGATTCCAAAGAAGTAGAGTGGCGCCCTCGTCAAGACGGCCCGCCTGCCTCCGCATTATTACATTGTTCGGTGTCGTCCTTCAAATTCAAACGAAGGCTGCGATGAGCGAGGAAAGGTTCGCAAAGATCGAAGCCCACCGTCGCCCGCCCCGCCCGCGGGCCCGACCGACCACCACCACCATGCGCGATGCACCTTCACATCCGGTTTCGTCCGTCCCTCCCCGCCCTCGTTGCGCGAATCCCATGTCGGTCCAGTCTCGGCGACGTCCCGCCCTACATACATAGCTGGCTCGCTCGCCCGCTCGCTTGTCTGGCCAGGCCTGCCCACCGCGGATCCACCGCTTCCGCCCGCGCCGACACAGGTGGACACAGGACCTTTGGCGCCTCGTCGTCGCTGTCCCCTGGTTGGTCCCAAAACGATGCGCCGGCTCGACAACTTCGTTTCAGGACTCGAGCTCACCTCCGGTCACCTTCAGCGAGTACCCGACCACTTGCTCCGCGGACGCAGCGCTTACAGAAGTGTCGGTACGGCGCATGCGCCCGACAAAGGTCCCGAGACCGAACGGGCTCGCTATCCGTGTCCTCCCTTGACGAGATAAGGTACGACGGGACTGGCTTGGTCTGGCCACTGGTGCGGATCCGTGCAGTCGCCCCTTCAGCTCACGGTGAGCGGAGCCTGCAGCGTCCCGGGCAGCACCAGGCCGCTCGACCTACGTAGCTACCCTGGCCAGGCAGGCAGACCTCTCAACATGTCAACATGGGGTCATGCTGACGGCCTTCGGTTGGCCGCGCTGTCAGGTGACCTCCTCGCAGCTTCTCCGAGCGTGGCGGCAGGATGTCGGGAGGGAGAGGCGATCCCGATCATTGTTTGCGGGCCGTTGTCGAGGAGGCGTGCTGACCGGCGCTCACATCCATTGATCGGTGCCCCTCGTCCGGCGCATGGACGAGGGGAAGCTTTGCCAGGCATGCCTCACCGTGCGCGCGCTACCTCGAGCTGCTTGCGATCAGCGACGACGGCGGAGTCCTTGCGGCGACTCCAGCTCGTCGTGGCGACGGATTGATCGACTGCAGCAAAGGCTAAACAAATACATCCCGTCGACGGGAGATCAGGAACCCGTCCGGGCCCTGAGAAAGGGGGCGTTGCTATGGTACAGTGCCGTACGGTGCAGGCGATGACCCTGTTGGCTGGTCGTCAGCATCGTCCGGCGTATGAATCTTGCCACGGGAACGGGGCAACCTGGCGAGGGGTATCGGGAGCGGCGTTCCACCTTGACGCCACGCAGCGGACGTTGTACTCCTCAGCCTACCGAGACGGCGATCCGGCGCGGCCCTCGCAGCATCTTTGTCGCCCTGCTGCTGCAACGGAGGGTGGCGGAGTTGAGGAGCCTGCGGCACCTCTACCTTGAAACGCCGTCTCTTGGTCAGGCCGACGCCGCGGGGCCAAGTAGCATAGCGGAGTGCGGCATCCTCTTGGCAACACCGGTGCGGCGGAACATATACCTCCGCCGCCCTGGCCAACCTCTCTGCCTTGGCGTTGGATTCATGGGCGGAAACCTTCTGCCCAAGGTGAAGGGGCGTCATGGTGCCGAGGCTTTGTACTCCGCCGTCCCGTCGAATCCTCCCCTCGCGAAGCTGAGCTCCCTCCCTGCCTGGCAGACCGCCGTCACCTCGACGACTGTCATGTGCGGGCGTCGACGCGACCTTGACTGAGCACCACCTCCTGCGTGTTTCGGAAGTCGCGCTCCCATGTCCATATCGACAGCCCCGCGGGTAGAGGCAGTTACCGGTAGCGATGCCTTGACGGCCCCCGCCCGGTACGTTAGTTTGCATGCCGCACACCGGACTGGCGGACGCCCGACCGACCGACTGACTGACCGACCGACCGACCGACCGACCGACCGGGTTTTGCTTTTTGATGAACAATTTCCGTCTCCGCACCAAACACTCAAAGCAGCTCGCCGTCATCTGGCCCGAGGGGGGGGGGGGGGGGGGCGCGAACGCTGGGCACTCGGCGGGCGCGAACCAAAGGCCGAGACGAGGTTGACCGTTCTTTGACTCCGTCTCTGCTCGATGGGCGTGCACCATCGCAAAAGCAGCTGGGACAAAGAAAAAGGTTTCCTACCGCTGCCTACAACGGCTGAGCGACGCTCCCCTCAATACGGCGCGGAGGGGCTCAGGCCGGACGTGGCACCGCAGGCCTGGCGACACCACGCGCGCCACCTACGCCTGCCACGACCGTACTTCATCCAGGCGAGACCAGCGGGCACGGGCAGGCAACCGGGCAAGGTACAGGGTCCGACTCGCCTAGACGGCTACCGTCATCCTCCGACTGCTGCCTCCCGACCAGCCGCGGTACGACATAGGAGGCGACCCTTGCGCAGCTGTCCCTCTCGTCTGTCTTCCCATCTGTCCATCGCTACAGCGGTACGGTTCTGCTCATGGCTCGCGGATCACCACTTCCGTACCACAATCCGCTGCCCCCCTCGTGCCCGTGGATCGGAGGCCAGGCAGGACCTCTGCTGCGCCCGCTCCCCCCTTGGCGTCCGTCGTCTCAGCTTCTGACGAGGCGCCGCTGCGGCCCCTTGTCGTCCTCTCTGCTGGCCTGCTTGGCCCCAGCTGCTCCCATCATGCTTCCCACGAGTCCGGCGTCTGCTTTTTAGAGCTGGGATTGTCTCCGTCACCGCGTCATGCGAGGCGGTCTCCCGCCGCCTTGCTTGTACGAGAGCCAGGGCAGCGACGGCAACGGATGGACATGGAGCCGTGTCCTGCTCTTGCCCTCCCGTCCTCCATCATCGCCGCCGACTCGATATAACCAACGCGCCATCCTTGCCAGGCAGCCCTGCTCCCGAAATCCCTCGCCCTGCCATCCCGCTCCTGCCACCTCGACCACCGACGTCGCTGTCGTTGCACCTCCCTCTGTCTACCCTTCCTACGCGGGCAAGGACCCTGAACGTCGCCTGCCTGCCCACCTCCTCATCAATCTCTTGGACCGTAGCAAGGCATCGCCCGCCGCCAACCTCGAAAGCGCAAGGCTGGAATATGGCGCAGCCGATGCTAGCTTCGCGGCAGCCGGCAGACTTGACGACCGCAGCAGCGACGGCGGGCGTCGCGGGACCGTCGTCGTCGCACCTCGTGCCCGGCTGCGCCTTTGACGCCGCGCACCCCGTCGCCTCGACGAGCGCTGGCACCACCGCGCACCATGCGCCGACGACGCACGTCATCGTCCCGGCGCCGCCGCCATTCACGGTGCTCATCGTCGACGACAACGCCATCAACCGGCGCATGCTGCAGTTCCCGCTCTCCAAGGCGGGCATCAGCTGCGTCGAGGCCGCCGACGGGCTCGAGGCGGTGCAGATGTTTGCGCTGCATGCGCCCGACCTCGTCCTGATGGACATTACGATGCCCGTCATGGACGGCTTCCAGGCCAGCTTTGAGATCCGCCAGCTCGAGCACTTTGCCGCCGCCGAGCAGGACGAGCACAGCGGGTCTTCGATGGCAGGTAGGGCCCGGCGCAACTGCAGGATCGTGGCCACGACCAGCCTCCAGTCCGAGGCCGACCTGCGACACGGCCAGGAGGCGGGCATGGACGACTGGCTCGTCAAGCCCATCAAGCCGGCCAAGCTCGTCGCCGACGTCAAGGCGTTCCAGCAGATGCTCGCCGTCGAGGCCGCCATCCCGAGCTGAGCCCGCAAGCGCCGCCGGTTCGCCAGCCCCTTTGCTTTTGCAGGGCTTCAAGACGCCACTCGAACGAGAAGCAGCCTTGCCTCTCGCTATACCCCATCCCCTCTTGAAGCCCTCCCCCCCCCCCCCCGCCCTCTGCCATTCCGTCCGAGCCCCTTTTCGCCTTCACCATAGACGCCCGGCGACCCTCTGTCTGCCTCTTTTCCCTGCCTCGATTGCACAGTATCTCTTGTATATCAACATGGCGCCCCGTCGCCGCCTCGTCACCGTTTCTCTACCGTCATGGTGCCCGGTCCCACCAAGACCCCAGGGCAGGTCCATTGTTGTCCACATCTCGTAGCAGGCCCAGTCCGACGGCGAGCGCGACAGTGAGCGTGCGATTCCGTGCCCGCTCGGCGATGGCATGCTCACCGAGGTCCCCGGTCTGCTCTGTTGTTGGGTCGGTCGTCGGGGTGGCGAGGACCGGAGCGGCGCAGCGGAAAAGGCGCTGGAAAAGGCGAGGGAAACGCTGCCCGCCGCTTCCGGTCGTGCTGATCGGGCGAGTGATGCCGGCCAGCCCCGATTCAGGAAAAAAGGGCAAATTTTGCGCGCTTGGAATGCCTGCCTTGGCGTGCCTGGCGCAGCGAGCGGCTGTGCGCCCTGTACCCTGCCAGGCCTTGGCTGGCCTGGCCTGGCTGGCACTTTGGGCTGGCAGGCTGGCGGGCCCTTTGACCTGCTCGCCCGCCACCAGACGCTGAGCAACGGTCCGACCACCACCACCATCACAGCCGCCATCGCCTCGCAGCATACATATCTGCCTATCCAGCCTACCGTGGCACTCTTCGCCGCGCACAGCACCGCAGCAAACACATCGGCCCCGCCGTCCCGCCCTTTGAATTGCCAAAGACACCGCCGCACCTCGCACCAGCAACCAATCACTTTCCCCTCTCTCGAACGCCTCTCGCAACCCCTCCCACGCTCCCCCTCCATCTACCCTTCGGATCACGTACAGCTTGGCAGCCTCGTCGTTTATGTCCGAAAAGGCAGTCACCACCATACCTCATCCGATCGTCAACTCGTCCTTTGCCCGTAGAGCCAAGCCACCCTACCGCAATACCGCCCGCCGCCATCATCAGCGCGCCACCTGATCAGCATCGAATCACCCTTCATTTGAACGTCCACCGCCGCCTGCTGCGCTGCCAACCACCGACAGCTTAGCCACCATTCCGTCCATAACGACGTACCAGCTCTCGCCCCCGGTCGTCTCAACCAGCAGCCTGCCGTGATATTCGCCCGCCAAGCGTCACGCAGACCTCCCACTCGCCCCTCGCACGCCGTCATCTTCGACCCTCTCTGACCTCGCAGCAGCCGCAGGCTAGCACCCGATCGCAACCATGGCCGTCGTCAACATCCGCCGCGACGTCGAGGACAAGTTCTACCGCTACCGCATGCCGCTCCTCCAGACCAAGATCGAGGGCCGCGGCAACGGCATCAAGACCGTCATCCCCAACATGTCTGAGATCGCCCGCTCCCTCAGCCGCCCGCCCACCTACCCGACCAAGTTCTTTGGTTGCGAGCTCGGCGCCCAGACGAGCTTCGACGACAAGACCGACCGCTACATTGTCAACGGCGCCCACGAGGCGCCGCGCCTGCGCGAGCTGCTCGACGGCTTCATCGACAAGTTTGTCCTGTGCGGCAGCTGCAAGAACCCCGAGACGGCGCTCAAGATCACAAAGGACGGCGACGTGCTGCGCGACTGCAAGGCGTGCGGCAAGCGCACCGGCGTCGACATGAAGCACAAGCTCACCACGTTTATCATCAAGCACCCTCCGCCCAAGAAGGCCAAGGGCACCAAGGGCGCCGGCAAGGCGGGCGGCCAGGACGCCGGCGACGGCGGCGACGGCAGCGACGACGAGCTGACCAAGCGCATCAAGGCCGAGGCCGCCGATATCCCCACGGCCGAGCAGCGCGCCGCCAATGGCGGCGGCGACGACGACTGGTCGGTCGACACGAGCGAGGAGGCCGTCGCCGCGCGCGTCAAGGCGCTCGAGGGCAACATGAAGACGTCGCTCGTGCTCGGCGACGACGAGGACGAGGAGGACGAGGAGAGCCCGTACGGCATCTTTGGCCAGTGGCTCCTCGACAACCGCAAGGGCGGCGAAGAGGGACGTGAAGCCACGCCCGCCGAGGTGTACAAGAAGGCGCAGGAGCTCGGCATCGACAAGAAGCACAAGGCCGTCCAGGTCCTCTTCCAGGGCCTTTTCACCGAGGACGCGCCCCAGGAAATCGAAAAGTACGCCGCCGTGCTGGTCAAGATGGTGACCAGCGAAAAGCACCAGAAGTCGCTGCTGGGCGGCCTGGAGCGGCTGGCGGGCGTCCAGTACCCGTCGCTGGTGCCCAACGGCGTGCCCAAGATGCTCATGCAGCTGTACCAGATCGACGTGCTCGACGAGGAGTTTGTCAAGAGCTGGGGCACCCACGTCAGCAAAAAGTACGTCGACAAGGACACCTCAAAGAAGGTGCGCCGCGCCGCCGCGCCCTTCCTCGAGTGGCTCGACCAGGCCGAGAGCGACGACGACGACGACGACGACGACGACGAAGACACCGAGGGCGAGGCAAAGGCCAACGGCGCCAAGAAGGCCGGCGACGACGCCGACGACGACAGCGACCTCGACGATCTTTGAGGAGGGAGGCCACTGTGCCAGCAAGCGAGCGGGCGAGCGAGCGACGACAACCCCGGCGCTCATCGTTCCGCGTTGGCCCCGCCCCGCCATGTCATGTCCTCTTGGACGGAACCTGTTCCCCGCTTTGATCCGGGCCCCTCGTCTCTTTAGCCTAGGTTGTGAGCCCCCGACGCTCGACTTATCCCGTTTCGCATCGACGAATGAACCTGTCACCTCTCTCATCCCGGCCCGGCCTGCTCGTGTCGGCTCTCGGTTGCCGTCTGTGTTGGTGGGCCAGAGTCCTGCCTTGTCGAGGCCGGGCACGTCTCCCTCGCTCTCTCTTTGGCGCGCTCTCTCTCCCTCTCTCTCTCCCTCTCTCTCTTTCTCTAGCTCTCTTTCCCTGTCGCTCGAGAGTGGGAGGCCGCCTGGGCTTGTCCGGCCATCGACCCGACGGAACCTCTCGGCGCCTCGCTCTGTCGCCACGGCGGGGCGTGACGACGCAACGCACCGCACCGCAACGCAACGGCTGCCGCGCCAACCGCCCATCCCCCGCTAGCCCTAGTAGTCAGCCTCCTTGCCTGCTGTCTGGTTCGGTCCGATCGGGTCTCGAGCCCCGTCCGGCTGAATGGGCGTCGTCCAAAGCGCCTTTTACCGTCTTGCTCTCCCTCTCTCTCCCGCCACGCCTCTCCTCGGACGAGGTGGGTGCGGCCTATCGATTCCGTTCCAACCCTCTCCTAGAGAGACGATGAAAACCTCGAGCGGTCCATACCCGACCCCCGACCTGACGCCGCATCCCCCCTCCCCCCACCCCACCAAGCCCCTCTTCGCCGTCCTACAAGGCGCAATCACAACCCAACTCGACCAGACACGCCGAGCAACCGAGTAGACGTTGCATCTAGAACAAAACGGTCCCCCCATTCCCGGACGAGGCCAGGCTAGGGAAGACTGAACCGGATACAAAGCCGCCGGTATATTCGAGCTAGGCTAAGGGGGAACCCGAGAGGCACGACTACGCCACCACCTTCGATCTGCATTGCCCTCGCGACCAGCAGCCTAACCGGGTCTCAATCTATCCGACCCAACCCACGACGGCCCGCCCACACTCGCATCGCATCCCGGCAACTGTATGTCACTACCCACCAACTCGCTGTGGCGGTTCGGCATGCCTGATCCGGATGAGAGACGGTAAGTTGCGTTGCGATGCGATGGATCTTCAGCCGCGCCACGATCCGAGGGCGGTTTATAGGTCGAAGCCCGCCCCGGCACGACCCATGCCAAGCTCCTCTCTCCCTGCTCTTTCCCATCGAACACAGGAAGTGACCATCAAACCACCTCCCTCCACCGTCCGGGAAACCACCTTACAGTCGACACCGAAACGACGTACAAACGGATCCCCCCGCTGTCCTGGGCACCATGGACGCAGCCACACTGGGCGATGGCGGCAGCGGAGCGGCGACGATTTTCCACAAGGAATCCCAGAGCTCCTTTTCTACCAAGCAAGACGAACTCGACAGCTGCAACGACGACGGCGGCAAGGGGGTTGACGATGTGCGAAAGACGAGCCCGGAGGTGCGCCGCATCATCCTCAAGCAGGACCTGCACATCATGCCGCTTGCCATCTTTCTCTACTTTCTTTGCAGCCTCGACCGGTGAGCCCGCCAAGCTCCAGGACAGGACGAGACTCGAGCGCGATGCTCGACAGCTCGGCCCTCGTACGGTCACGGCTTGAGTCGAGAGAGACGACTGGAGCTGACGAGCTTCAATCGCTTCTGATTCCCGCAATCTACCGCAGGACCAACGTCGGAAACGCAAAGGTGCTCAATACCCATTCGGGCGACTCGCTGCTCCAGAGCCTGGGCATGTCCGAGTACCAGTACAAGGTGTCGCTCGAGATCTTCTATCTCGTCAGTGTCGTCGCGGCCCGCGCAGCGCAGCAGCAGCGTTCAGGTGCACCGCCCGCATGCTAAACCTTGAAGCACCCGCCATCTCCCTCTCGATGCCATCGGACTGACAGGCGCTGATGGGCTTCGAGATCCCGATGGGCATGGGCGCCAAGCGGTTTGGCGCGTCGCGCTGGATCGCCCTCCTCTGCACCGGCTGGGGCACCATGACGATGCTCTGCGCGGCCACGCACGACTTTGCATCGTTCACCGCCGTCCGCTTCGTCCTGGGCGCGTTCGAGGCCGGCCTATTTCCCTCATTGATCTGGTGAGTCGTCGCACGGCGGTGGCGCCGGCGGACGGATGCACGCAACCCAGCCCCCTGGCGAGGTGTGTGGTGCTGTGCTGACCGTGTATCGCTCTCGCCCGCGCTTTGACGACAACCTCGCGCGCCGCCCCCGTGTAGCCTGCTCAACTTCCACTACCGCCCCGACGAGATCTCGTTTCGCGCCGCACTCATCATTGCCAGCGCGGCTCTGGCGGGCGCGTTTGGCGGCGCGATCGCCACGGGTGTCTCGTTCATGAATGGCACCGCCGGCCTCGAGGCGTGGAAGTGGCTCGTCATCCTCGAAGGTGCGTGCGGCGCCGCGTCGATCCGATAAGACAGAACCGGCCCGGACTGACCGACCCTCTGCCCCGCCCCGTGCGCGCGCTCGGCTTGCTCGTCCAGGCCTGCCCTCGATCCTCGTGGCGCCCGTGGCGTGGTACTGCCTTCCCGACTGGCCCGAACAGTCGAGATTCCTTTCGGATCGCGAAAAGGCGCTCGTCCGGCGGCGCCTGGATGCCGTCGACGGCCTGCCCAAGCAGGAGGAGCGGATGACGTGGAGCGAGGCCAAAAAGGTGCTCGCCGACTGGCGGGCATGGCTGCATTACGCTTCCTTCCTCGTGAGTCGCGGCCTCCAAGGTCGTCCCTGCAGCTTGTCGTTGCATCTCGGCCTTCGCCTTTGGACTCGTTGGCTGACGGTGACCGCGACCGCCGCTTGGACGCGAGGTTTGGCCTGGCAGGGCGTGTCTGCGCCGTTTTCGAGCATCTCGCTGTTTGCACCGACGATCATCCAGGGCATGGGCAAGAAGGGCATCGAGGCCAACCTGTTCACGTACGTCGGTCGTGGAAGAGCGCGGGAGGGAGAGGAGGTGATGCTGACATCAACTCATCGCCTCGTCGCCTCGCCGCCTCGTCGCCTCGTCGCCTCGCCGCCTCGTCGCCTCGTCGCCTCGCCGCCTCGTCACCTCGCCGCCTCGCCGCCTCGCCGCCTCGCCGCCTCGCCGCCCCGTTGCCTTGCACGACCTGGCAGGGTGCCGCCGTACGCGGTTGCGTGGGTCTTTGTCGTAGGGATGGCGTGGGTGGCGGATCGGTACGACAAGCGTGGTGCCGTTACGACCGTCTGCTCTCTGCTCGCGGTGGCCTCGTTTGGGGTTCTGGGTGGGCTGCCCAAGCAGGCCGGGTACAACGAGCGATACGCGTGAGTTTGAGCACGGGTAGCGGAGAGGAGAGGTGCGAACGCGAGCTGACGACTGATTGGCTTGACGGCGCGACTCGGCGACAGGGTCATGATGGTGGCGGTGCCGTGCGCATTCGCATCGATCCCGTGCAACCTGGGACGGGTGAGCGCCAACGCGCGCGGTACGACGGCGACGGTGCTGGAGGTGGCGCTGTGCGTGGCGGTGGGCAACTGCGGGCAGATGGTGGGGGTGTGGATCTACCGGTCGAGCGAGGCGCCATCGTTTCCGACGGGCATGTTTACCAACCTGGGCAGCCTGCTGCTCACGACGGTGTCGGCGGGGCTGCTGACGATGTACTATAATCGGTGCAACCGTGGCCTGGCGCCCGGTCGACGCTGGGCGACGTAGCGGCGGGCGTTGCGGTGCGTTGCGTTGCGTTGCGGTGCGGGCGTATCCCTGTCGCAGGCCGTGTTGCGTCCTAGCTGCGCGCGCGCTGAGGGTCGTTGCTCTAGAGTAGTGTTGATGTGAGTGGCCACGCTCGTTTGATATTATTTCTGCAGCGAAGGCGGTGGCGAGAGGCGCAACGTGTGGCGGTGGTGACGAAGCGTGGGCCGGCAGAGCCTAGGCCCAAGAGAGAGGCGAGGCCGATTCACGCGACCCTGCTGCCAGGCCGCCTTAGCTTGCTTGTGGCCACGGCAGGCCTTCCCCGCACTTTTTTGGGCGGGCGGGCGCCTCCACCGCCGCTGGGCCTCGGCTGGTCCGGCAACGGCTGCTTGCCGAAGCGCTCTGGTGGCCAGCAGGCAGGTAGTCAGGCAGTGTCAGCCAGCCAGGCAGCAAGGCAGGCAGCCACCCAGCCTGGCCATGGTGTGATAAGCGGGCCGCCACGCCCCCCTTCCTCGCTCACAGTCACCACCCCGGATCTCCTCTTCACCACCACCACCACCACCACCACCCCCACCACCCCCACCACTACCGCCATCGATCAAGCAGCCATCGCTAGCCATCACTTCCGCCCTATCTTCGCAACACGTCCCTCTTCCACCATCGTGCAACGCCACCACCACCAACCTCTTGACCCCCGCACCGCCCACCATGAACGCCTCAATCTCCATCCCGGACCGCCTCCCCGTCCTTCCCCTCCCCTACCCGCTCGTCCTCCACCCGAACCTTCTCCTCTCCATCAACATCTCCTACGCACACTCCCTCAGCCTCCTCAAGGCCGCTCTCCAGTTCTCGGCCTCGCTCTCCGACTCGGCCACCCCCGCAAACTCGGACGACGGCTCAAAGAACAACACAAACAGACGCCCACCACGCTCCCGCCCCTCGGCCACCTCGTCCCTCTCCGACTCGTCCAGGCCCATCATCATCGCCTGCGTACCCACCGTCCGCGCCCCGCGCGGAACCCACTCGGCCGCAAAAAACGCCACAAAGACCACCGCACCCGCACTGCCCCCCACCACACCATCACCGCCAAACGATCGCTCCAACAGCCCCAACCCCAACCCCAACCACGACGACCTCGACACCCGCGTAAAGATCAACGACCTCTTCGACTGGGGCTGCGCCGCACGCCTCATGCGCCTCACCCGCAACCCGCACAACCAGACCTGCACCCTCGTCGTGTCCGGCCTCACCCGCGTACGCATCGACCGCTGGCTCTCGGTCCGCGCCCCCCTCACCGCCACCTCGCTCGACCCAAAGAGCAACCTCGCAATCCCAGACGTTCCCGTACCCCTCGCCGCCACCACCCCCTTTGTCGACGACGACGCCTGGCCCACCTTCCCCGAGGCCGCCCCCGGAGACATTGACCTCGTCACCCGCCTCAAAAAGGTCTCGATCGAGCTCATCGACGCCATCGCACTCCTCGCCGTCCCGTCCAGCGCAACAGACACGCCCGGCAGCCCAGCAGATCCGCAGCACCAGGACCCCAGCCCCATGGTCGGGCCCGGCCTGCCCCTCATGCCCGCCAGCCTGCTCAAGAAGCTACGCACCTTTGTCCGCGACTGCCGCGAGTCCCAGGCCGGGCTTCTCGCCGACGTCATCATGGGCACCCTCGGCGGCGCCTGCGAGTGGTCCGAGCGCGTCGGCGTCCTCGGCGACTGGGATCAGAAGGAGCGCGTGCGCCACACGACCGACGTCGTCGCAGAGGGCGCCAAGCGCGTCCGGCTCGCCCGCGAGCTCCTCGTCGCCCTCGCCTCGCCCCTCAACGCCAGCAACAAGGAGGCCGTCATCCGATCCCAGCTCGAGGCCCTCCTGACCCAGCTCGCCGCCCTCAACCAGGGCGTCGCGGCCAAGATCGCATCGGCCGGCTTCGACGGCACCGACGGCGGCAACGGCAACGGCAACGGCAGCGCCCCGGGCAAGCTCGGCAACGGCATCATCACCATCCGAGGACCCTTGCCACGTCGGAGCAGCGGCGGCGACGTGGCCCCACCCCGCGGCGGTGGCAGCAGCCCTGGCGACCGTCGCAACCCCTTTTCGCCGCGTGGAGGTCCCGGCGCGCCCGCCTCGAGCGGCAACGACGAGGACGAGGACGAGGTGGCCGAGCTGGCCAAGAAGCTCGAAGAGACCCGCCTGAGCCCCGAAGCGCGCAAGGCGTGCGACAAGGAGCTCAAGCGCCTCGCCCGCATCCCGCCCCAGAGCGTCGAGCGCGGCGTCGTCATCACCTACCTCGAGATTATGGCCGAGCTGCCGTGGGAAAAGATTACGGCCGATCTGCCGGCGCCGCCGACCAAGGCCGCCGCCGCCGGCGGTGCTGCTGCCCATGCCGCTGCCGATGCGCAGAAGCCCAACGAGGGCATCGTCGAGCGCGCCCGCCGCATCCTCGACGAGGATCACTTTGGCCTCGAAAAGGTCAAGAAGCGCCTCGTCGAGTACCTGGCCGTCCTCGAGCTCAAGACCGAGCAGGCGCAGGAGCGCGTCGCCGCCGAGGAGGCCGAGGAGCAGCGCCAGCACGACGAGAGGCGGCGTGCGGCCCCGA
>NW_006920886.1:531291-542660 GCF_000417875.1 Pseudozyma flocculosa PF-1
GTGCGGCCCCGACATCGCCGACCGAGGACGTCGCCGATGCATCGGCCGCCTTTGACGGCGACGAGTCGGTCGACCGGAACGGTGGCGCCGACGACGGCGACGACGCGGCGGCTGCGGACGCCGAGCGCGAGGCCGAGGCGCTGCGCCGGCGCAACGACAAGCTGCGCGTCGGCGACAAGGGCCCCATCCTGCTGCTGGTGGGCCCGCCGGGCACGGGCAAGACGTCGATTGCCAAGTCGCTGGCGTCGGCGCTCCAGCGGCCGTTTACGCGCCTGTCGCTCGGAGGCGTGCGCGACGAGGCCGAGATCCGCGGCCACCGCAGGACGTACGTGGGCGCCATGCCCGGCTCGATTGTGTCGTCGCTGCGCAAGGTGGGCGTGTCGGACCCCGTTATCCTACTCGACGAGGTTGACAAGCTGGGCAGCGGCAACGGCCTCCACGGCGACCCGATGGCGGCCATGCTCGAGGTGCTCGACCCGGAGCAGAACCACACCTTCAGCGATCACTACGTCAACGTGCCCATCGACCTGAGCCGCGTCCTGTTCATCGCCACGGCCAACACGCTCGACACGATCTCGCCGCCGCTGCTCGACCGCACCGAGGTGATCCACATCTCGGGCTACACGCACGACGAAAAGACGGCCATCGCGCGCCAGTACCTGCTGCCCAAGCAGGTCAAGGCGCAGGGCCTGCAACCGGGCGACCTGGTCGTGTCGGACGAGGTGCTGCTCAAGATTGCCATGGGCTACACGCGCGAGGCCGGCGTGCGCACCCTCGAGCGCGAGGTGGGCGCCCTGGCGCGCGCCAAGGCCGTCGAGTACGCCCAGGCCAAAAAGGGCGCGCTGCGCGACGACGCGGGCAACGCCGTCGCCTACGACCCCGTCGTCAAGGTCGAGCAGCTGGAAAAGTACTTGGGCCCCGAGACTTTCGAGCCCGAGGTGGCCGAGTCCGAGGCGCGGCGGCCGGGCGTGGCGACGGGCCTGGCCTACCAGGGCTCGGGATCGGGCGGCATCCTGCACATCGAGTCGGTGCTGCTGCCGCCGGGCAGCGGCAACCTCAAGCTGACGGGCTCGCTGGGCGACGTGATCCGCGAGTCGGCCGAGATTGCCATGTCGTGGGTGCGCGCCCACTCGTTCCAGCTGGGCATCGTCAAGACGCGCGACTCGGAGTTCCCGCGCAACGACGTCCACCTCCACCTGCCCTCGGGCTCGATCCCAAAGGACGGGCCTTCGGCGGGCGTCGCCATGACGTGCGCGCTGGTGAGCCTGTTTACCAAGACGCCGCTCTCGCCCTACCTGGCCATGACGGGCGAGGTGACGCTGCGCGGCGTCGTGATGCCCGTCGGCGGCATACGCGAGAAGCTGACGGGCGCGTCGCGCGCCGGGATCCGCAAGGTGCTGCTGCCGCACCGCAACCGCAAGGACGTCGAGGCCGACCTGCCCAAAAAGGTGCGCGACGAGCTCGACATCCGCTACGTGCGCACCGTCTGGGAGGCCCTCGAGGCCGCGTTTGGCACGCGCCTGTTTGAGAATGCCGCCATGGCCCTCGAGGCCAGCGGCTACAATGACGAGGGCATCCGCGAGGGCCGCCGCCTCATGAGCGAGATTGTCGACTCGCGCCTCTGAGCGCTCGCCGCGGGTGCTGCTGGGCGCAAGAGCGTGCCTCTGCCCTTCTAGCTCAGCGAGCGAGGCGAGCGAGGGAAAAGGACGCGAGTTGTCCCTGCACTTGTGAGTTGTGCTTCGCCGGTCGACTGGCGCCGCCCATTCCCTGGCGGCCCGACCTGGCCTCACCGCCGACCCGATTCCTTTCCGACTTTCGTCCTCGTCCTCGTCCTCTCGTCTCCGTTCCCTCCCCTCTCCTGCTCTCTTGTTCCTCCTGTTGTTGTATTATCCCCTGCCTCCCGTCTCTTCCTCCAGCCTACCTCGAACCATTTTGAGCAACGTCCGCAGTGACCCGGAGGTCCGCCTGCCCGTCGACGAGGTAAGTGCGAAAGCATGGCATGCGTGCGGCATTGCATGGAAGGACGGGAGAAGAGTGACGAGACAGACGGGCGAGAGGGAGAGACTGACCGAAGACTGACAGACAAGGGGATGTCGAAGGAGAGAGAGAGAGAGAGAGAGAGAGAGAGAGAGAGAGAGCGAGGAGAGAGTTGGGGCGAGGGGGCGTCATGCGTTGAAGCGGAGGATGAAGTTGACCAGGACGGCGATGAGGAGCATGACGGAGAGCATCGTCGGACCTGTCGGGCAGACGGTGAGTGGGACGGCGCCATCGTCCGGGCGGGCCAGAGGAAAGGAAGAGGGTTAGTCTCGAACCTAACTTCGATCCTCGATCCTCGATCCCGACCTCGATTCTCGGGGGACGAGGTACGTACCGAGACGGTCATCGTATGGTCCCGAGCCGCGGTTGCGGATGGCCTTTGCACGCCAGTGATATGTGACGAGGGCGTAGACCATGATCGCCATGGCTAGTCGGTGCGACGAGCAAAGAGGTGAGTGGTGGTGGTGGTGGTGGTGTTGGTAGAGTTCAGCAATCGATCCGTAGAGGAAGGTGGCATCCTCGGCGCCCTCCTCTGACCGTCGTCCCCAGCCAGGTCGAGCAGCAAGCAGCAGCAGCAGCGACCATCGACTCGAGGACGCCCGAGGCAGAGGGACACCGAGAGTGGGCAGAAACTCGACTCGACTCACCGACAAAGGAAAACATGGCGGCGCTGATCCTGCCGATCTTGTCGCCAAAGTTGAGCAGGCCGGCCGCGAGGGCCGAGAGGGTCACTGTGAAGTTGAGCCATGAAAGGACTGTTGGAGGGGCGCAACGACGTCGGTCCATAGGAGAGAGAGAGAGAGATGGATGAGTCAGTGGTGCGGCCCGCGGGTGTCGGTCGTCTGGTCGAGGCCATTGTTGGCGGTGGCCAGGCGTCGCCGTCGCCGTCAGGTTCAAGACGCACAGGTTCGCTCGTTTGCAAAGAAGACCTTGGGCTCGACGCGGACGGGCAGCGCGATGCGCTTTCCCGCCGTCCGCTGGAGGAGTGGCTGCGTCGACATGGTGGGCGGGCGGGCGCCGTGGCTAGTGCGCTGCGAGTCGGGTGGAGGGATGGCAGGAAAGGAGTGGGCGACGGCGGGCAAGACGAGGCAGTGGCGGTGTTGGTGGTGCTGGCGGCGGCGGGGATGCGGATGCTGATGCAGGGTGCGGATAGGGTGTTGGGTCGTGTCAGCCTGTCGAGGTGGTAGGAAGGCGGGGACCGGAAAGGAGTGGTGATGGTGGTGGTGGAGGGGGATGGGGCAGCAAGGCAAGGCAAGGAAGAAAAGTTGAGATGCAGCTAGAGGGGAACGACGGGCGGGTTCGGTCATCCACCCAGCAGCAGCAGCAGCAGCAGCAGCAGCAGCAGCAGCAGCAGCGATCCGGCAGCCAGGCCAACGGTGCGGTGGTAGCGGTACCTCCTCGCGCCCTCTGACGACGGCGTAACAAGCAAGCAGTCGGGTCAGCCAGACCAAGGAACGGGTGGACCTCTCCGCCCTCGACTGCTACCGGCCTCTGCCTTCTGCCTTTTGTCCGCCTAGCCTTGCGGGCGCCAGCCAGCCAGCCAGCAGGCAGGGAGCAGCGATGGGCGCAAGCAGGCTAGACGACGGCCACCATGAACTGGACCATCACCATCGCCACCACCCTACCATCATCTCGACGAAAACCGAGCGAGCTTGATCTCTATCTGGTGACAGCAGTCCGTCTTGCCCATCTCGTCCCGGCGCGGGCTGGATCGAGATCCAGGGCCGCAAGCAAGCTCAGACACACATGCAAGCAAGCCGCCGCACCAGAGCGAAGGGCGCAGGGCCTGTCGGGTCTGGCCTGTCCTGGCCAGGCAGGTTGCGCGTGCCTCGACCTAGCTTGGACTCACAGCTCTCTGACGACGTGGGGTGGGGCCAGCAGCAGGCTGGCAGGCTAGGGGGGCGGCTTCTCGACGGTCAGGCAGGCAGGCCCTGGCTGGCCCGACCATCGAAATCGAGTCGAGTCGAGTCTAATTCCACGCACCAAGCTGCAGCGCGCATCCCTCGCCGGGCCAGGCCAGGCCAGGCCAGGCCTCCAGGGCCCAAGCTAGGCTCAGCTTGGGCCCTTGGCGGGTTCCCCTCTCGACCCTGGCCAGGCGAGGCGAAGGCTTCTTCCGGAAAACGACGAGGTTCGGGCGGCCCGACCACCCAACCAGCTCGCCACCCGCCGGTGCCATGTCGTCGCAGCGCATCGAATCGAAGGCTATCATCGCAAGTCTTGACGAACCGGTGAGGCTCGACACCACCTAGCATGCGACGCTGACTTCGTCAAGGCAGCGGGCAGCGGCGACGACGACGACGACGACGACGAGCGCCAGGCCAGGCTGGCAGGCCCAAATTCCAAATTCAGGCCCGCAACCAGAGCCTGGCTTTGCCTGGCCAGGCCAGGCCTTGCCTGCAATGCGCCAGGCGGGCGGCCAATCCTCAATCTGCGCTTTCGCACGTGCGCACCCCCCCGCTGCCCCCTTCTCGCTGGCTGGCTGGCTGGCGGGCTGGGCCCCGCTCCATCCCGCCCGCCCCCAAACCCGGCAACGGCGACGCCGACTTGGGCACCGCAAGTCCGCAACCCGCCGCTTGGTCGCCATCGCTTCCCGTCGTCGTCGCCGTCGTCGTCTCCGGCCATGCCCTGGTCCCGTCCGGCTTTGGCCCGCCGATACCGTGCCGACCGACCGGTCGTCCGTGCGATAGGCGCGGGCAGCCAGCCCCGACACTCATCCGCCGGACAAGCCTGCCACATCGATGCGTGCGAGCCCCTGATACCGCCGGCACCGAGCTTCGTTCATGGTCGCGTGAGCCGCCCCTCTCTCTATCGGCGGGCTGCTGCTCACCCATCAGCTCCCGACGTCACAATCTTTTCGCCACCTTGAGAGCAGGCGGTCTGTGTCCGTCCTCCTTCTTGGTACTCCGGGTCGCTTCGAGCCGGGCTCTCACTCACGTCGAGGGCCGTCTGGACTGCGACTGTCCTCTCGACGACGACGACAACGATCAGGTCCGCAGTTTACGCGACCACACGCACCGCTATGCCGGGCTGGCCTGGTCGGCTCTCGTCCGTCCAGATCAGGCCAGCCCAGGCCACTCCGATCGATGCACGGTGGCTCTAAAAGTCTGCGTTTGGGTCGTCTGTTGTTACAAAAGAGGTGGTGCCGTCTCGATGAGGGAGGGGGCAGGTCGCTCTGCTGACTCGCCGCTGAGCGGCCTTCTCAACTTCTTCTGCTGTCGAACAGCCAAGGAGCAGAAAGGCCTCGAGCGAAGGCTCCTGTTGCGCTGCGCGTGGGCCAGGGGCGAGTGGCAACACCGAGCTCGGCGCCCTCATACCCGTCGTGCCGGCTCGTGCTTGGGGTCGTTGGTGACCGGGTTGGGATCCTGGTAGCCGATGGCCGGCGGGCCTACTGCAGCATGGATCTGTTAGGAACGGCGTTGTAGCAGCCGGGAGAATAGCGGGGTCAGCAACCGCCTCGTGGAGAGGGTGAGCGCACCGGTCCTGCCCTTGACTCACAGCGCGATCGTCTCTCCTGCTCTTCCACACGGCGGCAGTGAGCCAGAGACCCCAGATCTGTCCAACAAGCAAGCCAGAGACAGGGAAGAAGGTCAGCTCCAGCTCTATGCAGAACCACACAAGTCTGTCGCCGCCACTGCCGCCTCTTGGCTACTCACACCGAGGCCAGCGAGGCCCGTGACGGTCGCTCGGTGGGCGAGGTCGACAAACTTCTGCATCGTTGCGCGCGGTCTACGGTCGGGCGTCTCGGCGATGTCGAAGGTTCAGTTGAGTGGAAGAGATCGAGGCGGCTTCGGAAGAGCTTGCGGTGCGTTTTGTCGTCGTCGTCGTCGTCGTCGAGCAGGAGAGCAAGGTGGCTCGAGTGGTGGGTCGATCCGTAAGCAAAAAAGTCGGGGCGGCGGGTGGAGGTGGTTCTGGTTCGGCTCCGAGGCGCCCGCTCGAGCCGGCTCGTCTCCCCCACACTCTTGTGGAGGCACGCCTCTGGCCTGGCCTGGCCCGTCCGCCCGGCTCGGCGACGACGTCTTCCGGCGGCCGCATCGAACCTCGGCTTGCTCGGTCGTCTCCACCACCTCCTCTCATCCCTCCCTCCGGAAAAGCCTCTCGGATACCCCACCCGCTCTACCGCTCGCCCAACATGCCCATCGTCCACATCGTGCTCGTCAAGGTCAAGGACGCCGTCCTCAACAATGGCTTCGAGGAGTTCAAGGACAAGTGCAGCCAGCTCAAAAACGTGCCCGTCGCCGCCCAGAAGCTCCAGGACCACAAGTGGGGCCCGCCCGCCTACCCCGGCCGCACTCAGGGCTACAACTGGGGTGAGTCTGCGACTGTGGATGCTGGGAATGAGTGTCCAAGCTCGCGAAAGGCTGACCTGTTCGAGATATCCTTCCCCGGCTTGCTGCTGCGCCGGTCTCGCCCGCTTACTGCCAGGCCTCTACTCGCTCTTTGCGACGAGGGAGGACTACGAGGTCTACCGCGACGATGAGGAGCACAAAAAGTCAGTATTAGTGTGCAGAGGGGGTCCGTAGCCGACCCGACTGTCCCAGGGCCTCTCCGAGCTGACTTGATCCTCAACGCGCTCCCTGCCTTGCCTCGACCCGCCCCGCGCCGCAGCTTCTCCAAGACCGTCATCCTGCCCAATGCCGATGGTGAGCAGGCACTGCATGCGCTCGGGTCCGAATGCTTCACCTGGGCATATCGCTGATCGTCCCTTCGCTCCACTCCACTATCCTTCGCCCCCTGCTTCGCACCGCAGAGGTGCTGGCGTACGACTTTGAGATCTGAGAGCCCCTTGACGTCGTTCTGGTATGTCGACCGCAAGGCGGCCCCCGGTCTGTATCCACACCTTGAACACGACATATAGATGCCAATCAACCACTCGATGCTGCTGATATGACCGCAGGAGTGCGACAGGGCCGCGAACCGGAAGGCGGGCCGACCCGCGCCTCGCTCCGAGCCACCGGGCTGCGGCTTCCTCGATGGCTCGCCACCAATCCGAATCCTTGCTGACAGAAAGCGATGCCCTACCATCGTTGGAGCGGACCGCCCTCGGTGAATCGTCGGTCCCGTGTCGCGTCCCCCGCCCCGTTCTGGCCAAAACCTTAATCATGACAGCCGACCGGAGGCGCGGTACCGACCCACGGAGCCAGCCAAGCGCGGATCGTCCCCGTTTCGGCCCGGTCGCGTCGGGCATGGCTCTCTGTTGCCACGGTCGCGCCGGACGAACCGCAGGCAGGGGCCTTGGGGTATGGAGAAGGGGCGGAAGACCGGTTGGCAGGCAGCAAGAAGAAGCAAGCAGGCAGGCTTGCGGGCCAGCCCGAGTGGGCTGCATTAAAGGTGACGTCCGTTGCGGAAATGCAGGCGCGGCTAAAGCACCCGCGCCGTAGCGTCTGCCCTGGGGGCCTGATTCTCCTGCCCTGCCCTGTCTTGCCCCCGTGCCCGGCTCTTCCTTCAGCTCGACGACGACCATCATGCATCGATATGGCCTTGCACGGCGGGTGCTCCCGTCGTCGTACGTTGTTCTGGCCCGTACGTGGATGCGTCACAGGGCTCGGTGTCGGAGCGGCCGCAGGGGCGCACGGTGAGTACCCTCGATTTTCGTCGCGTTGAGGCCTTCGTATGCGCCACCGGCCGCAGAGGTGCTGTTCGATGCCGTGGATGACCTCTGCCGGCCCCACACCATGCATGGGAAACGCAGCGCCATCGATGCAGCGATCCAGGTCCCCCGGCTTCGGGGCCCACGGGGCGGGTAGAACTGAACTGGAAACCTCATGCACGAGCTAGGCGCATAACGCCGGCGACGGAAGGCGACGAGGCTGCGCTGCACCTTCCTCCGCAGCGTCGTGGACAGGTAAGGCGAGTACGTACAGGCAGGCAGGCGGACCGGCAAGCAAGCATGACCTTCGTCAACCGCTCCGCCGTTGGTCCCGCCCACTCGACGCTCTCTCGCAGCAAAGGGGCCTTTCGGAACCTCCCCGAGGTCGCCCTCGCCCAGCCGAACCCAGCTCGCCCTTTCCGATGGCACATCACCTCGTTGTCACGAACGCTGGCTTCCCGGCTCGCGACTTCGAGGGCGGTCGGTCGGGCGTAGCCACGGCGAGCTGCGCAGGTCGGTAAGTCCTATCTCCGGGACGATCCCTGGCTCGTGAAACCAGCGCACAGCACCCGCACAGCACCCGCACAGCACCCCAACCGGTGAAACCGACCCCATATGCGATAGGGCTACTCTGGCGAAACCGAACCCACCCGCGACGGAGCTGCGGCCGTCAACGAGCATCCGGCGAGCTCGGACGTGCTGGATGTTTGATTGCCATCGGCGGGTTGGAAATCGCCCTCATCCGACCAGAACGAGTACGTCCAGGCCAATGCTCCGGCATGCACGGCGGGGCGTCGACGACCATGCATCGATCCATAGCCCTGCGTCGTCACCGTCGTCGTCGGCGTCACCGTCTTCGACGCTCTAGCCTTCGGTTTTGCCGTGTCGCCCGCCCACGAGGGGAGCTAGAACTTGCTTTAACCGCACCGTTGTCACGAACCCTCGTACGTCAAGCGGCAGAAGAAAGCCAGCGGGTCCATCGGCCAGGCTCACGACCACGGTCTCGCCTGTCGTCTGGGCTGAGACGTCGAGCGACCTCCGCCATTCGTAGCCTCGAAGCTAGAAGGACGGACTCCTCGGGCGATGGCCCCGATAACCCAGGCGCAAGCAAGACGAGGGGCACAGCCCGCCCCGGTGTTGTTCACCCCGCCGTCCGCCAGAGGATCCTGGCGATGGCCAGCGAGGGACGGTGAGCAGGGGCTGACGCTGCCCCGGACGGGCGAAGGGCAAGCAATCGCACCGACCGCCTTGGGTTACGCCGGCCGAGTGGCGAGCCAAGGCCGCTCGATGCTTTGCGGCAGGACGCTCGACAGCCAGATGCGGGGCACGGTGGGGGGCTGAACTCGGTCGTCTTTCCCGCTATCCACCCGTCGCTCTGGACGCAACCCCGCCATCCACGCGCGCCTCGCGCCTCGCGGACCTGCCCTCGCTAGCTGCACCACCCTCGTCGCCGTTTCGTCTGCGGTTCGCTCTTTCGCCCAGGCTCTTGCACCGCACCCCAAAGCCAGGCCGCCTCACAGCTTTCGCCTCTACCGTCGGTCATCGAGACTCGCCTCTGCCTTGCACCGCCACGCACCAGACGGTCTTGCCACAGCGCAACTCCCTCGATCTTCCTCTGCCTCGATGTCGGCTGGTCCGTCGCTCCCTTGGGCTTGGACTCTATATAGACGGCAGAGGCTCCCTCGGGACTCGTCCGCTTGCCAACCCCTCCGCGCCACAGTCCGGCTCGGCCCTAAATCTTTCTGGCTTCGACTGAGAGGCGCGTTCCGCATCGCTCGCCTTGGTGTGGCCAGCTTCCGGGACGATAGTCGAGCCGGCCTGCCGACGCATGTCGACCTGCTGCTCGTCAGGCATACGACAGTCCAACGCCTCCGGCTATCCGTCCGGCGCACGCCAGCCTGGCTTCCTACCTAGACGCGCCTAGACGACGATGCCGCCGCTCCGCAGGCCAGCGGCCAAGCCGTCACGGCCTTCGCCCGCATCAGGGGGTTCCGCCGACGAGCCCAGTCCGAATCGCCGCCAGCGTCCTCTCGACTCCGATGCGACGTCCGCCTCTGCTCCCTCCGCGACCTCCACCGCCGCGTCTTCGTCGACCGGCACGACGACGGCTCGAAGCTCCAACGCCTCGACACCTTCGCTGCCGGGCGTGCTGGTGGTGCCGTCGCTGGCCACTTCGGTCGCCGCCTCTTCAACCCGTGCTACGAGCGATGCAGAGAACAGGCCGGGCGTCAAGCATAAGCGCACCCTCCGCGCCTGCGAACGCTGCAGGATGCGCAAGCAGCGCTGCGACAGCGACCACCCGCCGTGTCCGAGCTGTCTCAAGGGAGGCCACGAGTGCATCTACTCTGGCGGATCCGGCATCGACCCCAAGCGATTAGAGTGGGTGCACCTTGGTGGCGACGTGCTGGACAGGGTCGGCTTCGCTGATCAGGTCAACGCTTCCCTCTCGAACACTCTGTGCTGTCTCTGCCCCCACCCCAATGCCCCCTGTACCCGTCGATCTGATGCCCCTGCGATGGGTACGACTCCGGCCGATCAGGGATCTCGAGAGGAACAATGTCAAGCTCAGGGAGGAGAACGAGGCGCTCAAGAGGGAGAACGAGGGGCTCAGAGGAGCTCGCACGGATGAGGGCGCAGCGCACCCGAGGGACAATGCCTTGCCGCCCGCAATCCTGTCATCGGTGAGTCGTGGCGCAGTCTACATGGAGTAGGAAACTGGCTCGTGTCGATGACGGCGACGTCCAGGTTGCTGACGGTTGTCGAAAGCGCGGACCCCTTCCCTCACTTCAATCTCCGAGAACCAGGTGTCTGGCATGCTGTCGAGTATCCCGGTCGCACCTGTGTCGCCCTCCGAGCTCTGCAGCGGGTGAGCCTTGGTGGCTGCAGACGCGGTGGCCGCCGCGAATGAGCGAGCGGCAACGCGTCCCGTGGCTGAATCGACAGGTCTCGTCTTTCCTCTGGCGCTCCAGCGCCGCGTCCAGGCTTTCCATCGACGAACTCCTAACGAGATTCGACCGCTCGAGGGCCCAGGGCCGCGGCATCACCTCTACCATCATCGACATCCCTGCAGGTGGAAACGACTCCGTCGAATACGACCAAGTTGCAAGGGGCGATACCAGGCTAGGGCTGGTTGCCATGACTCGCCTACGCTCCATCTCGCTCCACGTCATCTCCGCCGCCGACTCCAGCTGCATCGACTCGAGCAAGAGAGAAGTAGGACTTGCTGCTGCCACGACAGTAGCCGAGCCGGGCCTGGCAGGCGCTGACCTCGACGGTACGCTCTACGGGACGTCGCATCGCGTCGCTGCGTCGGCCGCTCAAGAGGCCGCCCTGCTGCGCCGCGCCGTCGGATACCTCGCCTGTCGCACGCCTTTCCTACCGAATCTGTCGGTGATCGAGTCTTGGCATCGCCATTTCCACAGCCGCGCCCTTCAACCTGCGGTAGGCGGCCAGCAGAGACCGGCAAGCGAGTCGCATCGGGCGGAGGAAGTGGTACCGGCCGCGGACCTCGACGTGTGGCACGAAATGTGAGGCGGTCGCCATGGAGCGGGACGGTAACGGAGCTCATCGTGTGTCATCCTGACCTTTGATCTTTCTCTCTCATTCCCGCCCTGGCATCACAGCATCCTGGCGTGCCTCTGCTTTCTCGGAGCAGTGCTGGATCGTTGCGCCTCGCCAGAGCGCGTCGAGTACGCAAAGGTGAGCGAGACCAGGTAGCAAGGTGGTGGCTCGTCAGCGCACGGCG